>NC_090936.1:1182516588-1182746588 GCF_040938575.1 Ambystoma mexicanum | reverse complement strand
AATGGCCCCCATAAGCCTGCTAAGAATAGGCCACTCAGTAGAACACTGCAGGCAGTCAAGCAATGGCCCCCATAAGCCTGCTAAGAAGAGGCCACTCAATAGAACACTGCAGGCAGTCAAGCAATGGCCGCCATAAGCCTGCTAAGAAGAGGCCACTCAGTAGAACACTGCAGGCAGTCAAGCAATGGCCGCCATAAGCCTGCTAAGAAGAGGCCACTCAGTAGAACACTGCAGGCAGTCAAGCAATGGCCCCCATAAGCCTGCTAAGAAGAGGCCACTCAATAGAACACTGCAGGCAGTCAAGCAATGGCCGCCATAAGCCTGCTAAGAAGAGGCCACTCAGTAGAACACTGCAGGCAGTCAAGCAATGGCCGCCATAAGCCTGCTAAGAAGAGGCCACTCAGTAGAACACTGCAGGCAGTCAGGCAATGGCCCCCATAAGCCTGCTAAGAAGAGGCCACTCAGTAGAACTCTGCAGGCAGTCAAGCAATGGCCCCCATAAACCTGCTAAGAAGAGGCCACTCACTAGAACACTGCAGGCAGTCAAGCAATGGCCGCCATAAGCCTGCTAAGAAGAGGCCACTCAGTAGAACACTGCAGGCAGTCAAGCAATGGCCCCCATAAGCCTGCTAAGAAGAGGCCACTCAGTAGAACACTGCAGGCAGTCAAGCAATGGCCGCCATAAGCCTGCTAAGAAGAGGCCACTCAGTAGAACACTGCAGGCAGTCAAGCAATGGCCGCCATAAGCCTGCTAAGAAGAGGCCACTCAATAGAACACTGCAGGCAGTCAAGCAATGGCCGCCATAAGCCTGCTAAGAAGAGGCCACTCAGTAGAACACTGCAGGCAGTCAGGCAATGGCCCCCATAAGCCTGCTAAGAAGAGGCCACTCAGTAGAACTCTGCAGGCAGTCAAGCAATGGCCCCCATAAACCTGCTAAGAAGAGGCCACTCACTAGAACACTGCAGGCAGTCAAGCAATGGCCCCCATAAACCTGCTAAGAAGAGGCCACTCAGTAGAACACTGCAGGCAGTCAAGCAATGGCCCCCATAAACCTGCTAAGAAGAGGCCACTCAGTAGAACTCTGCAGGCAGTCAAGCAATGGCCCCCATAAACCTGCTAAGAAGAGGCCACTCAGTAGAACACTGCAGGCAGTCAAGCAATGGCCCCCATAAACCTGCTAAGAAGAGGCCACTCAGTAGAACTCTGCAGGCAGTCAAGCAATGGCCCCCATAAACCTGCTAAGAAGAGGCCACTCACTAGAACACTGCAGGCAGTCAAGCAATGGCCCCCATAAACCTGCTAAGAAGAGGCCACTCAGTAGAACACTGCAGGCAGTCAAGCAATGGCCCCCATAAACCTGCTAAGAAGAGGCCACTCAGTAGAACTCTGCAGGCAGTCAAGCAATGGCCCCCATAAACCTGCTAAGAAGAGGCCACTCAGTAGAACACTGCAGGCAGTCAAGCGATGGCCGCCATAAGCCTGCTAAGAAGAGGCCACTCAATAGAACACTGCAGGCAGTCAAGTAATGGCCCCCATAAGCCTGCTAAGAGAAGCCACTCAATAGAACACTGCAGGCAGTCAAGTAATGGCCCCCATAAGCCTTTGGCTGCATGTGCGATAAGAATGCTTGGGTGCACACCTCTGCACACATGTGCACAAGTTATGCAAAGTGCTCCATTTTCAGGCAGGTTTAGCCGAAAAACAGCCACTTCACTGGGAGGGGGTTTGTTGATGCCTGCCACCCCTCAGAGGTGGACTGGGAACCAAAAGGGTCCCTGGAGATCATTTTCAAAGGGGCCCCATATTACACATTTCCAGCAAGCCCAGTCCTTTCCATATATGAACATTTGGAAATACTGCACAAAAGAGGAGCAGGGTGCAGAGGCCTACCGGGAAATCTCCAGAGTCAGATTAGTGTGAAGTTCAAACCATAAAACTCCTGGGTCACAAACCTCCGAGGCTGATGGGAAATATACATAATAGAAAGGAATTGCTCCACTACTCTCTGCCTTAACTATAAATTACACCATTGCCAGGATGACTGTTAAACAGCATACAATCGTTTAATGTCAGCCTCTCCCAGAGGTCTTAAACAATATCCTAGAAGGGTCTATTGTGTGATAAATGCATTGTATGTGTCACACAAAGTTCTGTAGGCAAAAGAAGACTTTCCGCGAGAGGCAAAGTTAAAACCGGGACGGCATCATCAAATTTCTACCACGAGGCACCGCACACACTATTGGAAAGGTTTTGGAGAGTGTTGAGAAAGGAGATCTTTTTAAAAGTTATCTATCTATATATAAAACTATTCTGTAAGTAAAACATTCATATTACAGCGATTGGTGAGGTAAAAAGCCCTATAACTTAGCATCACATAAAATACCACTACAATTATGTTCAAGCACAAAACATCAATAAAATTACCACCAATTTATAACTACCACCAGATTATGCAGTACCAAAGAAAACCCGGATACGTTTTATTAAAAGTATACGTTTTATTAAAAGTAAAGGTAGACTATGAAGTCTATGGGTTTAAACATAAAAAGCAAGACATAAAACACTGCTGCTTATATACAACTGCACTCTTGTGTAAAATCAAATGTTTCTAGATTAAAATACTATTTTTTTGTCACCTCATTCCCATCAAAGAGGCCATCGAAGTGAATAGCAAATAAGCACAAAACTTTGCAATGTAAAACCTAACATAACTACGGCTCTGTGGGGATTAATGGCCGCCCCAGCCTCAAATGAACTGAAAGGCCATCTTTGGCCCAAAATGTGCAGAAATTCCCACTTGTCATGGGAAGGCGCACTGGCAGAATGAAAAGCCAGCTTCAAAAATGTCAACACTGCAAATGTGACTAGTGAATTCACATGTACGTACTTCTGCAGCTGAAGCAAGTGACATGTGAAAAATTAAACCAGGCTTCAGATGGGAATTGCAAAGGCACAAAGTATCTCATTACAACCCAGGCGTTAAGGGGTTAACGGCGCCGTGAAAGGTGGCGGCGCCGTTAAACCCTTAACGCCTGATTACGAGGTTCCTTTGCGGGTGGCACTTTAACGCCTGCTTTTAGCAGGCGTTAAAAAACCAACCCGCAAAGGGACCAAGGAGCTAATTACGGCACCGTAATTTACGGTGCAGTAATTAGCGCCTTCCCCAGTCCCATTGAGCCCTATGGGGCAAAAATGGGAATGGGGAAGAGCCATGGCGGCATGGGGAATTACTGCCCTGCCAACCTCGGAATGGGGCGGTAATTCCCCATTCCGCCATGGCGGAGTTGGTAAGTTACCGGCATGGACCATGGTGCTATAAGCACCATGGTCCAACGCCTGGGTCGTAATGAGGGCCAATGTGAGCTAACAGACAGAAAGGCAGCATTTCATTTTCAACTGTCACATCAAAAATGCTGTTTTCAAAGAAAGAGAAATACACTTATTATGTGCGCCTTGCATGCAAAATTCAAAGTCATGAAAGTATCTTTCCTTACATGTGATGGAGGCCTACTTTCCAGTAAAAATGACTGATGCCTAACTTTCAAAAAGCAGACGTTTTTATTATGGAAGTGAGTGCATTTTGCAGTCTAAAATAATGAGCACATGGAGTCAGAATTTCCATTGCCAGGGTAATGCAAATACATATAATGAGGGAAAAATGAACAAGATAAAATGATATTAAAAGAAACAGAAGGCCTCACTCATAATGTAATGGTAGCATTCGAACTTCAGTTCTGTGCATGGAGAAAGGCTGGGTTCGCCCATAAGGGGCAAAAATCACTGCTCAGCTCTTTATCTGAAAGTCAAATCTCCCTGAATTTTCTGCAGAGCCAACTTTTGGTGGACTAAGGTTTTATGAGGTTAGCAGATGACCCCATAGAAAAACAGAAGTCCCATTAATTGAAGTGAAATCTTAAAAAAAAAGTACATGTATTTAAATTCATTTCATGGTTTGGTCAAGACTTGAATGACAAATGACAGGTTACAGAGCCTGCCCCAGGATGTTGAGAGGACAGAGTCTACACCATCTGGCCAGGAAGATAGGACCTCTTCTGCAGACCTCTGTCTTCGCAGGAGTGATTAATGGTTTTACACCAGGCCAGAGTCAACAATGGCAGCAGAGTTAATGTTCAAGTAAAATATGCATACAATTAAGAGGGGGCGATATGAGTGTATGCAGAATCATACCTTATTGATTTTCTCAACACAACGCTCATCAAATGTTGACTTTTGGAAACCAAGTTACAACCTAGAATGTGTTTCTAGCTCCCCAGAAAATGTCAAGAGGCAGAGATTTGGGAAGGTGATAGTTTAATAAATTAGTTATCTGGATAGAAAATTACATGTTGGTAACTGCTATAATTTCCGACTAAATCACACAAAACCCTCACTCGAACCCACAACCTCATGCCGACACTAGACATAGTTCAATAAATGAGGCATGATGAGTAGAACCAAAATATATGTAGTGACTTTGTAAGTGCAAAAATTAAAAAGTGGAGAAAAATGACTTGCCCCTCCCAGATTGGCCATGGTAAACTGGAGAGACAAGTCAGAGAAGGCGAGCTAGTCCTTGAATAAGAGGATGGAGAATAGTTGACCAATGAAAATGAATAACCAATAAGTTAGCATATGATAATTTAGACATTTCTGTGGGTGTGGTGAAAGATAGATAAGGGGACACACAATGGAAATCAGGGGGAGCTGTCTAAAAATCATCTGGGAGGAATCAACTGGGTGGAACTACTGAAAAACCGCTGCCAAATTAACAATGACTGGAAGATAGTAATTGGGAAAGGCTACATCTGGCTGGGATCCATACAATCCATACAAGGAGAGCCAAATAGAAGGATACATGCTGGAGGTTTCCCTGACAGACCCTGGGGAGGCTGTCTAACCAAACCCCTGTGTTTCCCTGATGTCTTGCCTGAGCACCAAACCCAGAGATCCAATGTAAGAAATTGTCCAACAGAACCAAGTGTGTTGGGGGTCTGTTTGAGTTAATACATTCTCCTTAATAAGTGTGTGGGGGGAAAAATGTGTAGACCTTAGCATTTTACAAAATAATAATTTAATTAATTTCCCTATAGCCAAATGACACAAGGTGATTTTGTTGAAGTTCGAAATTAACAACATCTGTCCCTGTTGTTAATATTAATTGGTTGCACCCATTCTATTTTGCCAACCCCAGAATCTCCTAAAGGGAAGCATTGTTCTTGTAAAAAACAAATTCCTAACTGTTCACCATTCCTCCGAGTTTCCCTTTCAGTGGAGGGTGCTGAATGTAATTGAATGTCTGGGTTTTTGTGCCGTGCCTTGCTAAATGAAATAAAGTAAAGACCCTCATTGAAATGTACACCCTCTACAGAGAGTGCTAAAGTGGTTCCCGGGGGAAGGGAGATTTTGCATTGCAGAGGGGTGATGAGAAAGAGTTCCAAAAATAAATGGAAAGGGTTTCTTCTGAAAGGTTTGTTGTGCAATAAAACTCAGCTTTGCTAATGGGTGAAGCACCAGTCAAAATGTGGTTTACATGTGATGAAGTTAAACAATACTGCTAAGCATGCATGGAGACAAGCATATAGATTGCTGGATGTGTGAAATCGTTTTTCCAAAGTAAAGCGTTGCAATTTTGATGTATTGAATCTTTGTTTTGGTTCCACATAGAATGTGCTGTGTCATGTGAAGTAGTGTAAATATTTCATTTTCCATAATAATTAATCAAAATATATTATTTCAAATGCACCGTCCTGGTTCTTGGCATAACATTGCTCAAAGGGGAGAGATTCACTTGTTCTGGATGAGCCATGGATAGGGCTAGATAGAATATCAAGGTCTATTTGTGTGGCGCTGTTTATTTGGGGGGCGGGGGGTACTCCCCACATTACCAGTGATCCCATAAATATATTTTACAGCTCTTTATGTAATCTCTTAGATAGAATCACGATTTTTTATGTGAAAATAAAATTTTCTGTGCAGTCACTTTTAACAGAAAACACCTTAAAATGAATAACCTAATATACAAATTATATTTAATGTCAAAACTAACATCACCACTTAATGTTGAACTCATCAGTTGTATATAATCCAACTATTTCTGCATGAAAACAGTCGTTTTTTATTCCCAGCAAATAGGCCATAAATGTGAAGGCCAGGTACGCAAACAATGTTAGAAAGTCTAAAGTAATTTCTCGACTGGTGTTAAAGCCATCTCTAGTATAGGATCAAGACTTTCGTTTAGGTCCAAAAAGCATTTACTTTGACTACACTCTCAGCAACGAGGCCATTATAACAAATGTTCAAATATGCAAAAAGTGTTTTTAAAGTCAAAACTAACCCAACCACTTAAAGGGATCCTTAATATATAATCAAGATATGGTCATGGAAGCATGTTTTGAAAGTTCACTTCCAGCAGAGAGGCTTTTAATTGTCAAAGTTGCCCTTATGTGTTTAAATTCAAAATAAATGAATATTGCTACTGGCCTTAACATGATCTCAAACACATAATACAAAGGTTTATAGGTGAACATATTTCTTTGGCCATCTTCAATGCCAGCAAAGAGGCCACAGAAATGAATGGTCAAACATGTAATGTAGCATATAATCCAAAGGTTCTTAGATGAGCCTGAACTCTTGAGGGCATGTACACATGTAAAGTGAAGAAAGCATGAAAGGAGAGCACACATGGAAGCTGTAGGGCTGCTGGAGTATATGGGGTGGACATAGAGAAAGGCAACACGTGGAGAGGCAGGAACGTCTGAAGTGCTGTTAGTGGGCAAGGTGCATACAGAACAGGGAGGGGGCAAAGAGAAAGGCGACCTGTGGAGAGTGTAAGGGTTGCATGGTATCAAGAATTGGCAGACACAAGTGATCACAGTTCAAGGGTGTTTATTAAACTATATAGGTAGGGTGGAAAAATGCCTAATCCAACCCTAAATATAAGATGGGAGCAAGCTTCGACCATCAAATGGAAACAAGGCAGTCCTTGTGGCGTCTTGTCAGAATAAATGGCCTAAAAAAAACGATTGCCAAATCCTTACAACTAAAGATAGAAAGAGGGTGGGACAGGGGTTTTCAATAAAGAAAGAAGTGTTCATAAATAATAAGTCAGAAAACAAGTTTCCAGGGGTCTTCCTTCCCCAGGTCTTGAGCACGGGATAAGATGGGTCTCCAGAGAACAGCACACACTTGAGCCTTCGCAGCACGAGTCAACAGTTCAGTTTCAGCTATCAGGTTCTCAGAGGACAAGTCTCTTTACTCTCAAAAGTCTCTTGCCTTTGAAGGCCTGAAGTGTTCAACAAACAAACACAAAGTTCTGTTCCATGTATCTCTTGGGTGATGGGCTCGTCCCTGGGTCTCCCTCTTCCGGACGCAGGCCCCTCACAAATCGTATTCAACCAAATGAATTACACAGTTCCTTTTCTCGATGAACCGAGGGTGCTGTTTTCTCACCCTTGGGTTCCCCTCTTTCTGGCGCAGACCCCTCTCGAAACTCAGCCTCCCTCTGATGGGTTCACTATGGCTTTCTCACCCTTGGGTCCCACTCTTCCGGGCACAGACCCCTCTCGAACCTCAGCCTCCCTCCGCCGGGTACACTATGGCTTTCCTCTTCTTCACAAATCTTAATGTCTTTTTAAACAGGTCGTGGACCTTCGTCAACACCCTGTTCCTTGGGACTTTAGACTTTGCCCCTCCTTCGTGTTCACTCTTGATACTTCACATTCGCTTTTCATTTTTAGCGGGATTTGCTACCCTTTACTTTCAAATGTTTCTCTTCTTGAAGCAGGATTCACTTCCCTTGCTTTCTTAACAGTTTGTCGGTCAAAGAGTTTCGATTGTACAGGGATTTTGCTAGAACTCCTGTATGACCACTTTAACCTGTCTTGGCGGCTCCCCTACGGCATTCTGGTATCAGTAGTTTCATTAACCAGAGCCTCTCAGGTCAGTACCAACTTGGTGCCGTTCCCCTCTGCAGCTGGTTTTCCCTTAACAATTGTACAGAACTCTCCTTCACTATGCCACTTGGTGACTTTCATTCAACACAGTTTGGCTTCTTATCGTTTCACTCCTCGACTCACTGGCTGCGATGAACCGCTTTGGCTTTCTTTGTATCTGGAGTCAAGGCCGATACCACGGTAGCAGGAGTTGTCCTCGTTCCGGCTTATCGGCGTAGGCACGTCCGTGTACCGTTGACATCTACTGCAATACACTGGGCTATTGTTTGCGGTCTTAGGTTTCCTCTTACGAAGGTCAGGGACGGAAAGGGCAAGAACGCTTAACAGCTCAATTGCCTGCCCCCTATACTGTAAGGACACTGTACCCTGTGATATTTTGGGGCACACAGAGCAGCTGACATACCCATGCCGAGATGTGTCCCCCAGTTAGCCCTTGCCTTGGCTTCTCTAGGCAGCTCAGCCCACAACAACCCCTATAGAAGCTGGCTAGCCAGCCTCAGCTTTAAGACCGTTTCAAAGGTTGGCAGCCCCATGCAAAGGTTATCCCCCCACCTTGGATCCATGAGCGCCTCCTTCAACTGTATAAAGTGGCAAATTGGCAGGTTTCCAATCTGGAGGAATTCCCCCAACGGTTCCCGGGATAGAAATTGTCCCCCATCCCATAACTGTCCTGCCTTTCCCAAGCCGGGCCGCACACCACCTGTGAAACCCCCAAACTCATTAATAGCATATTGCGATGGCGGGGCCCATATGCAACTCAGTGGAGGCGGCTAGAGGAACTAAGCCAGCATTGTGTGTCTCTCTTCTGTCCATGTACTCAATACCGCTAACACGGGACACTCTAGGACCCGCCTTGGGATTCCCGTCTGCGGGACCCAGAGCCACTCCCCCAACTACACCGGGTCCAGCCGTTGTTTGGATGCCTTTGGGTTGGGATGGTGATGGGACGTTTGGTAAAGAATTCCGACCTCTTGAGGTCCACATGGATGCCTGCAAAGTTTCCGCTGAATTTGATCTTCAAAAGACAATGCACTTGATAATGGTCCAGGTACCCTGGGTATTGGTGTTATGCAGCCTGGGGAAGTCGCAGGACGTCGGGGGATGGCCCAAAATGAAGAGGATCGTGAGACTAGTTGGTCCCAGCAGCCTAAGGGAGAAAGACATCCTTAGCGGGTGGTCCCTGTCGATTTGGTAACAGGGTCTGCACAGCTGCAGGGCTTCACCAGTGCATCTGCGGTCCTGGAAGGTGCTGCTGGTGTCTCTGTTCATCTTCTGATTCAAATTCCTTGTTCCCAGTGGTACATATACTGAACTTTCTCCCTAAGACTGAGTTGTTGGAATGTAAAGGAGAGAGAAAAGCAATGGACTGTGAATAAAACTAAACCTTTGAAACTGATCAGTAAGAAAAATATAGAGAACAAAGGGAACAAACAAGAGAAGGAGAAAAATGAGAAAAAGAACCACCCAAGAGCGAGGACAAGGGAAGTAGATACTAATCTAGCATCCTAACTATGGAACCTGATAAGAGAAATGACTAAGCACTATTTAAAGATTCATTACTGATCTGAACATGGTGAAACACCAACTCACAGGAGAAGGGAGTCATTCGCCTGTGCTTTAAGTTGTTATGCATAGTGGTAGGGTCAGCTTAGGGAGGTTTTTGGACAGCGGACCGATCTTACTTTTGGACCATCACAGATGACTGACGAGCACCTTAGTTTTGTTAGGTAGGTAGGGAGGCGTTTTTATATTTAATAACGCAATTGAAAATGACAAACCAGAGTCCGTCTCCATCTTCTGACCCGCCACATAGTGCGCTTCTGTTTTTCACACTGCGTCCTTGCTCTGCGTGGCAGCCACATAAACAATGCGTTCTCTTTGTGAATGCTGTCTCCCAGCACAAGTGCTCATTGTTCAGATGCGTGAGGGCTCGTGCTGGTCCCCATCACTGAGGAATGGTTAACCCCCGAAGGCTCTCCGAAGGCAGCTCGGTGGCACCGGCGCATGGAACGGGGAGGAGCTCTGGCCCACATTGCAATTTTAAAAATAGAATTTCTGTGTGAAAAAAGGATTTTTTAACTGTGGAGAAGACAGCGGGAGAAGATCTTATGGAGAGAATTGAACATCTCCAGTTGGCCGCTGTCGTTATGGTGTCTGTAATTAACTGGTGGGTGGGGGGGGATGATCATGGGACCTCCAGTTAAAAGGTCACATGATCCCTTCGTTCCGTTAGTTCTTCCCGAAACACCACTGGTAGATCAGCTCTAAGATCTTAGTCAAGGTTCACTAAGGGTACAACCAAAAGACCCGGGGCTATACCCCCATCAGGCCACCCTAGCGACGCCTCTGCTACTGTGGAGTATGCAGGCTGCATGCTGGTAGGAGACAGCAGAGGACCGGGAATTAGCAGGCACGAGGGTATAGAGCAGGGTTGCAGCAGGTGGGGCAATTGCGTGTAGAGGGAGTAGGCGTCAGTTCAGCGCAGGAGAAGAGTAGACACAAGTGGACATAGTGGAGAGGCAGCAGGGCTGGAGGGCACCCCACTCTTTCCCACAGTAGTGGAAGTGGAAAGCATACTACCTTCTCCCCAGGCCCCAAAGGCTACACAAGAATTGGTTCTGTTCATCTGTGCTGGGCATGACTGAGGAAACTATCCAGCGAGGGTGACCCCAGAATGTGGGTCCACCAGTTTCAATTCAGGCCCAAGTTCTAATCAGTTTCTAAGTCCTTCAGGAATACTCCCAGGGATGGCAGTGGTGGTCTAAAGAGTGGGTGTTGCTGAGGACGGTGCTGGTCGCGCCTGTGAATTTGCTCCATGGCTTGTATCCCTCCAAACTCCGTCGCTGTGCTGTGCCGTAGTGGTATTCCTGGCTACTTCAAGGCAGCGGGTTACATCCTGGAGTAGGCAAAGGGACCCCAGAGTGATAGGAGGCCTGCTCTTTCCAGGTGGCACAGCTGGTCTGTGTGAATCGAGAGAGTGCAACTCAAGTTGGGTTGGAGGAAAGGGTACCCTACAGGTTGAGTGAGCAGTGCCAGCCCTCCTTCTCTGGTTGCTCTGCACTCCCTGTGGAACAGATGGTGCGTGTTCTTCTCCCTATGCCGCCTCCCATGCAAATTGAGACAAATAAGTATTCATTCAAATAGTAGAGATGATACGTTCTGATAATTAGGTCGTTCTTCAGCTCGTGTGCTGGCTGGCATTGCTCTGTTTGGCAAGCGAGCGGAAGCAGTGCTTGTGCCAGGAACTCCTACTCCAAGAGACCTGAAAAAAGCCGATACATTCCAGTGGTAAAGAAGGGTTTCCAGAGAAGAGGCAGATAAGGAGGACCTCAAGAGTCTTCGGTGCTCTGTCAAGGCGGGTGGTGGGGAGAGGTGGGATGGGTGCTTTCTTACTATAGAGAGCAGTCCACAGTGGCCACAATGATTACAGGGGTACTCCCTCAATGCATGCTACACCCATGCTGCAGGCTCACTGCTTCCCTTTGCACTCACACTACACCCACCATGCACCTTACTACACTCACGCTGTACCCCATTACACTCACATTGCATCCCTCTACATTCACACTGCACCTCTCTACACTCACATTGCAGCCCTCTACACTCACCCTACAATAATCACCCTACACCCCAATGCACTCACCCTGCACCCCATTACTCACCCTGCACCCCATTACACTCACCCTGCACCCCATTACACTCGCAGCACACCCCTCTACACTCACAATGCAGTCCACTAGACTCACCCTACACTCCACTACACTCACCCTGCAATAATCAACCTGCACTCCATTGCACTCACCCTGCACCCAACTCCACTCACCATGCACCCTACTACACTCACCCTGCACCCCATTACACTTGCACCACACCTCTCTACACTCACGTTGCACTCCACTATACTCACATTGCATCCCACTGTGCATTGTATTTCTTGCTACTCCCCTCACCCTGCCACGCTCTGTTTGAGCTGCTCCTGATCCCATGCTGGAACATGCAAGCTCTGACGTGCACCCTCTGCAGCTTCCAGGGTTTCTTGTTTTAAGTACGTAGGCCATCACGTCTCCCCTCGCATCACCTGACTTGCTAGACGTCACCCGCCCCTCTCCTCCCTGCCACCCGTTACAGCTGTACCCCTCCTCTGTACCCCCCCCCCGCTGTATATCTATTCTGTTGTTACCTCTGTAAAGCGCACCGTTATGCATCTGTATTGGTGTACACCTCTGTAAAGCGCGCCGTTATGCTTCTGTATTGGTGTACAGCTCTGTAAAGCGCGCCGTTATGCATCTGTATTGGTGTACACCTCTGTAAAGCGCGCCGTTATGCATCTGTATTGGTGTACACCTCTGTAAAGCGCGCCGTTATGCATCTGTATTGGTGTACACCTCTGTAAAGCGCGCCGTTATGCATCTGTATTGGTGTATACCTCTGTAAAGCGCGCCGTTATGCATCTGTATTGGTGTACACCTCTGTAAAGCGCGCCGTTATGCATCTGTATTGGTGTACACCTCTGTAAAGCGCGCCGTTATGCATCTGTATTTGTGTATACCTCTGTAAAGCGCGCCGTTGCTTCTCTTCTCGAAGCGAAGGTCCGTGCTCAATAAATACCATAATAATAAAGATACGTAGTTCACTTTTTGCCCAGGTGAATTATCTGCCCTGGTTGGTTCCTGCTAGTTGGTGTCAAGTGGTACTTGTTTAGGGAGTTCAGCCTGTCTGTACCCCGGTGTTAGGGTTTACTGACCCCTCGACTAGAATCCAGCGATGGTCCTGCAGCCGGGCATTGCCGTACGGGTTAGCAAATGAATTATCTTCCGTAATGTTCTTTCTGGTGGTTACGATCTTAATCACACAGATTCTTCACCTTTGTAACTAGCTCAAGGAGGGGATTATGTGGAATATCTGGGGTGACTATGGCATCCATCAGAAAGAACATTAACGAAGGTAAATACTGTATTCCTCCAACGGATACCCTCCTCCCAGAGATTCCAAGTCCAGAATCGCACTATAAGATGGAGGGCAATACTCCATGGATACCCTATGCAAAAGATGTTGCAAGACTGGCCGACCAGAGGACCTATCCTCACCGGTTGATGAATTCAGACAGTAATGCTTGGCAAACGTATGCAGAGAAGCCCACGTGGAAGTCCACAGATGGCTAGCGATTAGAACTCCTCTTTCCAAACCACAAGTCCCTGCTTGGCTCCTTGGTAAATGAATCCGATTACCTGAGGGACGACTTTATGAGCCAGTCATGAGCGAGGTCAGATGCACAAGACAATTCATCTTGAGGTGATCGGTTTGGTAATAACCCTACTCTTCCGTGGCCCAGAGAAACCAGCAAACATTTGGTGTCAATCCGAGGCAAGAAAAAGCTCTGCACCCTCTCCAGATGGAGAGGATGGAAACCCTCCTCCATCTTGGAAGCGTTTGGAGGAGGCACTAACATAGGAAGATGATGTTTCTGGGGATACGACATCCTTTCATTGACACCCGTTTTTACAACTGGTGTTTTTACAAAGAGTTTTTGCAGAAAAAAAGTTTTGATTTTTTTTTTGGAGGGTGGGAAAGGGCATATAAAGGGTTGTGGGGTCGGCAATAACAGAAAATAGGTAGAGGATAGGAGGCTTGGGGGGAATTCCCCAAAAATTATAAAAATATAAGTTTCGATGAGTTTTGTTCAGCAAAAACTCTTCGTAAAAACACCCGTCGTAAAAACGGGTGTCGATGAAATGACATAGAACCGTTTCTGGGAGAGGAAAAACTCTGAGACCACCTCGGCAAGACGGGAAACCCTCACTGTCTGGGTCACCCTGTCATTGGAGAGACAGAAAAGGAGGGGCCATGTGAAGGGCCAGTAGATCATTGAAGAAGTGTGCAGAAGTGATGGTAACCTGAAAACTGGTCTTCAGAGTGAGGCGCTGCAGGGGGAAAAATGGGCGGCCATTAGAAACTTTCCGACAGGGCGCAAGAACCAAGAGAGGATAACAAAAGGTTTTGGAGCAAAGTTATTCAAAAAAGCAACACTCTGGTTCTTTGGACATCCGATAGTGGCCAAGTAGCCATCAACAGTGCCGCCTTTAAGGGAGGTATTGGCCAAGCAAAGCAATAATTCCAAACCAACAGATGCAGGGCACTCAACTGGTAGATGCGCTCACCTTCATTACCAACCAGAAAACATATTCCACCTGAAGGCGTAGATCACCTCAGTGAAGGGCCTATGAGAAGACAGCCTCAAATGAAGACCATTTACTAAATGGTTCCATCAATCAACCAGATCCCTGTTCAGCAGGTGTAAACCTAGCACACGCCTTAGACTGCGACCTTTCTTGAGCACGAGAAGGTCGGAAACCCTTCCCCAAAGGGTGATTAGTGACCAAATGTCCCCACATCAAAGAGGTTTGGGGTGAATGGCCTGGAAAATCACGTGGATCTCGTAGGAGACGGACTAAGGTCTGAACACTCCACGACCAGTGCAGCCCACTGCTGCTGCTATGGCAACGTTTGCCTCTAAGCCTACTGCTGTAAACATAAAAATCGTCTTCAAATGTCTTGAGAGCTGGAGTAAACCAGACCAAGGGGTTTGAAGTGGCATTGGAGGTCTTACACCCACACTACGACAAGCGCTCTTCTTTCGGGTCAAAAAGATATTACCCGTGGAAGAGGTCGCCGATCAGTTTGCTTGCCGATCAGGGATTTCTTCCATGAAGTGGTGGGACTCCATAACATACCAATTGAATGTGTTGTCACCAGCAATTAGCAAATCAAGGTGCCCTCTGAAAAAAGTGGGAGGACTCAGTCCACCCGCGTGTACCCTCGACTTCAGCCCACTTCATGACCCCCTCGGTGCGTGTGGATGAACGTAGACCTTTTTTACACGGTCTAACCTGGACTTGAGGATCTGCCTAGGAAAACCTGTGCCATCAAAAACTACCACAAAAAAGGGGTTGCCTGTACTCCTCAAACATTTGCTGCGTGGTCTTGAGACCAACAGGCCAGAGGGTGTGGGAGCAATGGGCCAGAGTGCAAGTGGCGCTGGTTGAACACAAGTCCAGACTATTCTTGGCTCGTACAAGTCGTCTGAGAGTCTAGCCTACTGGATTGATTTTTAGGAAGAGGGTCAGTGAAGCATCTGCTCAGATGGAGCACTGGACGGCTCGAAGCTCCGAGATGTGCAGTGTGTGGTCAGGAACACAGGAGCACCAGGTACAGTGCATGTTTATTTGCACACCTTTGTTCCCCACAGCAGGAGTGCAGAAGGGTTACTTCAGAGGGGGAAGCCAGCTTTCTGCGGAGCTAGGTTCCTTTGTTCCCCACAGCAGGAGTGCAGAAGGGTTACTTCAGAGGGGGAAGCCAGCTTTCTGCGGAGCTAGGTTTATAGTCTTTCCAACAAACAAAATCAAGCGAAAAAGAAATTCATCTAATTAAAACCGCTGAAAGTAAATGCATCGAAATACTATATTTTACATTTCATGGTACATATCTATCGAAACTTGTCCATCGAATATAGGAATTCGATGAAACCTGCTTCACGTTAAAACGTTACATGGAGCTGTCCAGTGCTGAAATCTTTAAAGTATTTCGGCACTGGCCAGCTTCATGTAACATTTTATTGTTTATTGTTTAGTGGGGTGGGGGTTACCCCCAAGGGCACACCCCAACCCTAGCCCTAACCCTAACCGTAACTCTAACCCTAACCCAAACCCAAACCCAAACCCAAACCCCATCTCTAACCCTAACCCTACCCCTGACCCTAACCCTAAAATCCAACGAAAATTATTCAATGAAAATGCTTTTCAATGGAAATGCATTTCAATGGATAATTTTCACTGGATTTTAATTTGATGGTAAATGTTTCGATGGAAAGACCAGATACCCGAAGCTCCACTGATGCCAGGCTCAGTAACACTCTCACTCTTTGCTGCCCTTCCTCCTCGCACAGAGGCCTGACTCTGGAGTGACTTGGACAGAGATCCGCCGCCTGCATCCTCCATGCATCCCTAATGCTCCCAATCCACCAAAGACCTCTTAGGACGCATAGCTCGGTCCAACTGAGCCTTTATGGAGCAGCCCCACAGGCAGCCTGGTATGAGGACCTGGCCTCTGCAGCCGAGGCCTGAGCACCCTAGGCTTTGGGAATGTCGGTGTGTCCCCTAGCACTCTGGCAAAGATGACCTTGCTGGAGGCTTGATGCTCTTGTCCTCCTAGAAGCCCAGTCTGCCTAGAGCAAGGAAGAGGAGTGCACCTGGTAGCGCCCCCTGCAGGGCTGTTGCTAGGTCTGGAAAAGATCCGGGGCTACGCTAATGTCGGGACTGTCGGGACTCGGGGCTAGCTAACCTTTTGGTTGTAGCCCACAAGCTTCTATCCAGGGCTGCAACCAAAAGACCCAGGGCAATAGCTCCATCAGCCCCCCCCACCCCTTCCAGCAATGCCCCCTGTTCTCTCTCCATGTATTATACGTAATACCTCTTATTGTGCTCTATGAGTAGAGCACAGACTGCTCGGGCACCAGCGCAGAGAGAACTTGCAGAATCTTAGTTCCAGAAAGAAAGCCGGTGAAAGCCACTGGAAGCAAATGGCATCAAGCAGGAAAATGAGGAGTTTAAACTTTTCTGTGAAATTGAAAGGAGTTCTCGATGTCACACACAGATGGGGGGTGGGTTTTCCAGAGTTCAGGGGCTTGAGCAAAATTTCTCTTAAGCACCATATTTGGGAGGACTTTTCAGAGTTTATGGTTTTGTGGGCAGAATCTCCTGGCCAGAGTCAGTGGGCTTCAGCCATACACTTACTTACGGGCCCAACAAAGAGCCATAAAGTTTTTCTTGTTACAGGGATGCTTTGAGGATCCTGAATTTATCGCCATCCCTTGTTTGTCTCCCTTGTCTTCCCGGGACTCCCTGGAGGCATCCCACCTCTACACATCGTGGACAAACTCTTGGAAGTTGAGGGAGTGACATTGGGTTGGTTTATTTGAGTTCTCCATCCAGCAGTTCCTGGCACGTGACACCAACCAATCACAGGGCTTTTTCCATTTAAACCCAGAGGTGCCCAAGAAGCCCAGCCCAGGGGAGACGTTTCAAACCTATAGAAACCCAGCACCCAGTCATACTCTGTGGGTGATTGAAATAGGAGCTTCTGGCAGACGTTTGGAGGAGGTTGGAAGGAGAGGAAGGAGTTGGGAGGAAAGTGGAGCTTGGAGAGCAGAAGAGGTTGGATATTAGAGGGGGGATAAGTCAGTGGGAGGTTGGCTTAAGCCATCAAAAAGGAGGCAGCAGAGGAACATTAGGATTTGAGAGGAGGAGAGAATCAGAGGGTGGCTGCATGGGAGAGTCAAGAGGTCATGGACGAAGGTGAACATCAGGTGGAAGAAGGAGAAAATCGGGGGTGGACGGAGGGTATCGGGTAAGAATATCACTATATATATGGTTGCCATATAAAATGTTGCCGGGAAAAGGTTGTGGTGACATTATATAGGTGACCATATATATAGGGACAGGGGCAGCGGGGCTTGCGGGGGTGTCCCTGCACCCCATGAAAAAATAAAAAAGTTTTTTTTGAGGGTTGCAGGGGTGTCTCCTGCATGTTCCATGTGATAGTGCCCCCACCAAAAACGGTCATTTTTCGGCGATTCTTTTGCATGGCGATATTTTTGAGGGGACATTATTACATGGAACCTGGACAGAGGAGACAAAAGAGGTGGTTGAAGGAGGCAACATCAGGGGGTTGGAGGAGCGAATCAGAGGGAGAGTCAAGAGGTGGTGGAAGATGGAGAAGATCAGGAGGTTGGAGGAGGAGGAGAGAATCAGGGGTGGATGTAGGAGAGAGTCAAGAGGTGGTGGAAGGAGATGCACATTAAGAGGTGAGAGGAGGAGAGAATCAGAGGGTAGCTGGAGGAGAGCGTCAAGAGGTGGTGGATGGTGGTGAACATCAGGAGGTTGGAGGAGGAGAGAATCAGAGTGTAGTTGGAGAAGGGAGTCAAGAGGTGGTGGAAGGTGGTGGACATCAGGAGGCTGGAGGGGGAGAGAATCAGAGTGTAGCTGGAGAAGGGAGTCAGGAGGTGGTGGAAGGTGGTGAACATCAGGAGGTTGGAGAAGGAGAGAATCAGAGTGTAGTTGGAGAAGGGAGTCAAGAGGTGGTGGAAGGTGGTGGACATTATGAGGTTGGAGGAGGAGAGAATCAGAGTGTAGCTGGAGAAGGGAGTCAAGAGGTGGTGGAAGGTGGTGGACATCAGGAGGCTGGAGGAGGAGAGAATCAGAGTGTAGCTGGAGAAGGGAGTCAGGAGGTGGTGGAAGGTGGTGGACATCAGGAGGTTGGAGGAGAGAATCAGAGATTAGCTGGAGAAGGGAGTCAAGAGGTGGTGGAAGCAGGGAAACATCATTAAGTAGGAGGGGGAGAGAATCAGAGGGTGGCTGGAAAAGAGTCAAGAGGTGGTGGAAAGAGGTGAGCATAAGGAGGTTGGAGGAGAGAATCAGAGAATGGTTGGAGGGGAAAGTCAAGAGGTGGTGGAAAGAGGAGAACATCCTGAGGTTCGAGGAGGAGAGAATCAGGGGTAGCTGGAGGAGAGATTTAAGAGGTGGTGGAAAGAGGTAAACACCATTAAGTAGGAGGAGGAGAGAATCAGAGGGTGGCTGGAGGAGAGAGTCAAGATGTGGGTGGAAAAGGTCAACATCAGGAGATTGGAGGAGGAAAGAATCAGGTGTAGAAGAGGACCCAGGTGTGGCCATTGTGATCACGACACAATTCACAGCTCAAAGACTGAGAAACAAGAGGTGTACGTCACTTCTAGGCCCTTCGCCACCATCACCAATATATCGCTGATGCGAAAAACGTTACTCGCTCAGACAAACATTCTAACTATATCCAATCAACAATCTGGAAGAGTTACAGTTGTCATCGATGGATCAAGTTGACTGACTGTAACCACATGAAGCTGATGACATCACTACTGACATCATGACATAGATGCGTTATAAATTAAGCAAATAGGCATCCATGCACAAAGCTACGCGAACATACATGAGGTTATTGCAGATAGTCTCGAAACAAATGCTTATGACCTATAGAAGTTAGAGGACCAACACACATACACCAACATATATTCTGCTATGCATACACCGCAAGCAGCCAAGAATACATTTAACCAGCTTGCACATGCTCAATTGCAACTAATATGAATGACCGCAAGGACCAAGATGGAAGCCATAAGTACATTGAAGTGAATGGAAAGAGTCAGATGCACTCAGAAATACAGGTAACGGGTAACAGCCTGATCCAGCTGAAGGCAGACAGACAGAGCTTCCAGCGCAGACACAGTGTGCACTCGCACCAAGGACAAGCCAAGGCGGACAGGTCCAGCTTGCCAAGAGAACACAACACCAGCAAGAATTGCAGTCTAAAATCCTCTTATTTGCAAGCAAGAGAGGCCACTTCTGTGGTCCACTCACACGTGACGCAGGAAAGCAGAACAATGCCTATTTGCTTGGATCAGGTGGAGTGAGCTGTTCCCACCTGACAGAAGGTGGAAAGATACAATTACTACATAAGTTCAAAGATGCATGTTCTTTCTCAGGGCACAGGCGATCAGAGACAGTAACTATTTGAGAACACACAGCACTTTTCTGATAAATCCCATCATCTTGAGTAGTTTAATTTAGCCTAGTAATTGTTGAGTTCCCCAAGGCTGGGTAGACCTGTCCTGTCCAATCCGTAGCTACCTTTCGTGTTAGGAGTATACTATATTGCAGCAGCCAATAGTTTCTCTGAGAACCTTCAACTTTGGAATTGTGACATTTAGGGGTGGCCCCAGGTAAAGCCACCCGATATGGCTATCCAATAGATTTACTAACCTCTATGAAATGTATATGTAGCCTTACTAAGCTAACCAATCACCTGCCCCATTAGGTTTTTGGGAGAAGAAACTTGTTTTGTGATGTCATGCACGGTTAAAAGGGGGTAACCCATGTTTGGAAGATGAGAGCTCTGGAACCGTGATACTGTTCGATTACGATCCCTGTCATTTGTTGTGAATAAAGACAGTGAAATGTGCCCTATGGGTGAGTCTTTCATTCTTGCGGCAGTGATTTTGGTGGGGCCCACAATACTTGTCAAGGTAGTCGGGGTGACTGCTAAAGAGTGCCCCTGCCACTCTCCTACAGTGGTAGCAAGGGGGTGGTAGCAGGAGGGTGGTAGCAGGAGGGTGGTAGCAGGAGGATGGCACTAAAACCATTCGGCATTAAAGCTCGTCTCGTCCTGCCGTGTGCCCGAAGGGCTGTGCAGGGACCCGCGAGGACTGGACCCCAATACCACACGTGGGAGTCACTGACGAGGTCGCCAGGAGCCGCCTTGAAGAATTCCTGCCCGCTCCCTGTGGGACGCCCAGCAGACCGGACGGCATTGTGGGAGAGGCAGCATCTGAGAGGCTTCAGTGGATCACATAGTGTAAGTATAGACTCACCTATACGGCAAATATAGGAGAGAAGGAATCTCAATGTAAGTATAGACTCACCTATACGGCAAATATAGGAGAGGAGGAATCTCAATGCAAATATAGACTCACCTATACAGCAAATATAGGAGAGGAGGAATCTCGATGCAAATATAGACTCACCTATACAGCAAATATAGGAGAGGAGGAATCTCGATGCAAATATAGACTCACCGATACAGCAAATATAGGAGAGGAGGAATCTCGATGCAAATATAGACTCACCGATACAGCAAATATAGGAGAGAAGGAATCTCGATGCAAATATAGACTCACCGATACAGCAAATATAGGAGAGGAGGAATCTCGATGCAAATATAGACTAACCTATACAGCAAATATAGGAGAGGAGGAATCTCAATGCAAATATAGACTCACCTATATGGCAAATATAGGAGAGGAGGAATCTCGCTTAGTGTTGTGGTTTTTGTGTTTTGAGTTTTGTGAAGGTAACCTGTTTTTTAGGCGGTCAGTTTGGGCAATCAGCTCAGACGGCAAGCTTACTCTGAGGATGAAAAGAAATATATAAGAAATCTACTATAAAAAGGATACTGGTGAGTTAGGCAGTTAGCTTGGTTCATGGATGATTATGTATGGTTACCTGTGTCTGGGCGTTAGCAGGATGCTAGCTTTGATCGCGGAAGGTGCTTTCGTTGAGATGTATTCCTATATGCAGCGCTATAGAAGAACCATATGAATTTGGATACCCTATATTTTGGTAAGGCAGGAAGACGCCATGCATTCGTAGTTGTTATTTTGTTGATGTTGTCAAGAAAGCGAGGATATATATCGAACTATTAGGGGTTTTCTCACAAGGTGGGGTTGGTGAATAGGATTTGGAGTTGCTCAGAAAATGGTGGATTTTGGTTCATTGAACTGTTTATTCGAAGGATGAAATGAGCTGCGACATTTGGCCGGTGCTAGAGGAGCATGTGACTGAAGTGGCAGGTTGAGCCTAAAGGGCAGAAAACACAGCGTGGGCAATGCACGGAGCATGATCTTGTTCGTGGTGGCGAGCCAGAGAGGCTGCCGGAACGTTTTTCTTTAATAGTTGTTATGGTTTTGTGAAACTGATCAAAGAAGTAATGCCAATTATGCGAATTGTGAATTTGATAAAGGTATTTAAAGGTGTTGAAATCCCGATTTGAGGTCAAGTAAGTGTTGATGGTTATAAAGTAACAAGTCACTTTGACGGACACACCAATTCAACATTTGTGCAAGTGCCTCCCGTGATACCAAGACAGCCTCATCACGAGTTAATAGCGCCGGTGTTATCTGCCCTACCGCCAAACCGACCGGCGCTATTAGCGCCGGATCACGGGTTTGGCAGATTTGTAAATCCCCATCTCCCCATTGAGCCCATTCGGGAATGCCCCATTCCCCATTGGGCTCAATGGGGAAATTTCACGCTCCTACCACCAGCGGATTTTGCGCCGGCGGTATGAGCGCGAAATTTCGGCGGATTTCCCCTCAGCTAAGAGCTGGGGGAAATCAGCCGAACCCATGATTTGGTGGACCCTTAAATCCGGCGGTAATAGCGCTAGCGCCAGATTTAAGGGTTACCGCCAAACTCGTGATGAGGCCCAAAGTATGCAAGTATAGAGCAGAATGGGCTCGCGATACAGAAGGCAAAATGACAAATTATACATTAGGCCAAGTAGGCACCGTGCTATGGGCCCCACACCTTTTAGGGTCCTCAGACCCGCCAGTGCTTAATTGGATTTTGTATTTGATTTGTATTTAAATTGAATTTTGTATTTAATTTGCAGCCTGAGCTACGTTAGCATTTTATTGTTAATCATTGATCTCGGTCTCCCCGCGTTCGTGTGTAAGCCCTCCCTGCCGAGTCCGACTTGCAGCATTTTCAGTTTTTCAGTTTCACTTTCTACTTGCGTGCCCGTGCGTGCTAGCCAGGGCCCAAACGCAGACTCAGTGAGTCTAAGATACACCCTGGCTGGTGATCACGGTTTCGGCAGGCTGGAGCACCGCCACAGCAAGTCAGGTCAAGACATCAGAGGTCCAAGAGGACGAACAAAAGTGAGGCGAGAAAGGGAGGACCGACTGGGTGAAAAGGCTGCAGAGAAGACAACACAGCAGATACAGTGTATTACTAGAAGGTAAAATAATAATTGTAGGACATCTTCTGCTTGGTAGTTGAGGACCAAGACCAAGAGGACAATAAAGCTGTCGGCCCCTCCAGCTGAAACCTGCAGGTGTCCACGGGACTTTGTAGCCTTGGTATCTCCCACAGGCTGCAAATGTCAGTGCTGTGGTCTTGGCTCCCACGTGGGGAACCCGTCCTTGGTCCCCGCACCGCAGGGTGCCAGCATCAGTTCATTCGGGGGGCTCCAGTGCATGGAGCACTGATTCGTGCTGATGCTCTGAGTGCCCCTGTTTTGTGGGACTGGCGATGGGCCCCGTGGTTCAAGCAGGGTGCCAGGGGCAGGCTCCCTGTAGTCCCCTGTTGGTGCACTGGCCTGTGATGGTATCCTGGGGCCCCCAGCAGGGAGCGTGGGTCTGTGACTGCCTCCCGAGACCCCCACTAGCTGCACCTGTCAGTCCTGGGTACACTTGAGTCACCCGGGCTGCACAGCGACAAGAGATAATTTGCAAGGGGGCCTCCAAAGGCTTTAATACGACACTGTATAAGGGAAGGAAATTGAATAACCGATTGGCTATATTAGAGCTGTGGAAAATGCAATTGGTTCCTGCTTGTAGCACAGGGAACGCTCATTGGCTGCAAAGAGTCTCTTTGGCCTCCTAGGCCTTCTGATGCCATGCAGATATATCTGTGGAGTTTCCGGTTTTGGAAGAGTGCATGGCACGCCATTGGGACACGGCTAAAGGACAGTTAGAGCCAGATGGGCAATAAATACCAGTTCCAGTTTGCCTCTCATGCAAAGTTTGATTTGCGTCCCACTACAAAATGAGGAGTCGACACGTAAAGTTCACAAAAGAAATGTAATTCCTCTGCTCCCACCCTCAACCCCTCCCTGCTTCAGTCCCACCCGGCCAGGACTGGATTGGTTTTGGAATGGTGCTTCCACATGAAGTTATATCGGATGGAGAACTGCCCATGATCACATTGTTTTGCTTGGGTAGTGGAGCCGGAATTTGATACTAGTCTCGTGTGTGGTAAGAACTCTTGTGATTGTTGCACACAATGTTGGGGTGAACACCCTCCTCGCCGGACTCCAAATGCTAAACCTGGCTCCCTCATATTAATCCATTGCACTGCATCAAGCTCATCAGTGTGACCTTCACCAGCTCCCTCTCCCTGCAGGTGATACAGGCCATTTTCAAAATGGCCGCCGTCACCTGCAAGGAAACCACCACCAGATGCCCGCCTATCCTCTGGTGGTACACACTCCTCTGGGAGCCAGGCCATTACTAGGCCGGAAACTAAGCTAGCACACACGGAAAAGACTCGGAAACAGTCCTTCTCTTCCGAAGCCCGGCTACTGGAACACCATCCCGGTGGCAGTCGGGGACCTCTCCAATGCACTGGCAGTTCATGAAATAACTGAAAACCTTACTCTTCAGGGAATTCCCAGGCGTGACTTAGGTAACTCTGTCCCCGTCACTGCTCCAGGCCCCCTTTGAACTGCCTCGGAGGGTGTTCTGTTGCTCTCGAAACTCTGCGTGAGCCTATAAAACACGAATACAAACACAACTACATGCATTTATTAATGTAGCTCCTAAAAAGATTGAAAGATGTCACAATGTCCTCAATTGGTAATTGGCTCAACCTCTTCGGGTTTTATGTTAGAGAATCTAGCTCTACCAATGTGTAGCACACCCTACTAAGCGCAAAAACATACACACGCACGCGTGCGCAAACACACACAGATATTCAACTACCCACCACTGCAGGAACAGGTAGCAAAAAGTTCTAGATCCCTGCGTCCTGTCTAACAATGTTACTGTATTCTGAAATGAAATCAAGTACCTGTGTATATTGCTGATGGCTGCACAGCAATACACCTATGGAACGATTACCTATAAAAGGCTTCATCGATGAGTGGAAACACTTAGAATTGTTTTAAAAATGTGTATTATTATGTTATACGGTTATACAATAACCTTTAATATTAACAACAAATTACATTTCCAATTAAAAAAGAAAGAATAAATCCAATACAATATACACATTTTATCAATGATTACAAAAAAGATTTAAATAAAAAAATAAAAGGTTATTCAGGCATATTAAAAATTCATCCGACACACTGTAAAGAAGACGTGTAGTACAATTTGTAAAGTGCGTTACCTATGTTGGTTGGTTCCATTTTCAAAGAATTAAAAAAAAAAACAATTACGGCCAACCCTGTTGAAATAGTAAAAGAACTCAACTGAAAAAGCTAAGCAAGTGAAAACACTACATATGTGGTTCTTGTGATACCTTTGAATCAAAATATTAATAAGTTGAATACATTCGAGTGATTGCAACATTCATACAGGATTTAGTGAAAATATGAAATAATGAAGCAAACACAATAGAATTAAAGGTTTTGAGCACAACTAAATGTTGACAAATGACTGTATGGACCTGAAGAAGCCTAGTCATATACTATTTAGAGACACTAAGGGTGAAACACGTGTTGACGGAGGGCGTGTTTTCTGATACTTAGTGGATTAGGGCCTTTTTAAAATATATAATTGTGTTTAGAGTTGTTACAAGGGGATACTATGTATCATTATGGCAGTGAAGTTAAATTGTTGCATGTGTAATATATCATTATAGAGAGAAACCTTGTATCTAATGAGGTTAATAACTAATTAAGATATCAGTATGATGATCCACACCCTCACCCACAAATGCCTCACCCTCACAGCACCGTCATACTATCAGAAACAATAACCAAAGCTACCTCCACACGACCTATCAGGATGCACTACGACAACCAACTACACACCCCACACATCAAAAGTGCCAAAGCTGGCGGGATAGGCTTCCCCTACATAGCCGCCAAGTTATGGAACACCCTACCCACTGACATCAGAACTGAGAACTCTCTCCTCGCATTCCGAAAGATACTTAAAACCGCCCTCTTCATTTAACCCATTGTATGCTTTGCTCCCTGTCATGCCTGCACTGAAAACTGTCATTGGCGCCTTACCTGTAACTAAGAAAACTGTCTGTAACAAGCGCCACAATGCCTCTGGGATGTGGTGCGCTTAACAAATGCGAATAAATAAATAAAAATAAATAAATTAATTTTTCCTAGTTTATTTGAGAATAAATAATGAGTGCACTAGATGTTCCTCTAGAGTCTTCTATACAGATATTGAATTATCTTGGACATTTGGGACAGGTAGCACACCCCAGAGTGTGGCAGGGTGCTTAAGAGGGTGGCCAGGGAAGCGGGACAAAGTTTGGTGAAAGTTTGGATGAACAACAATGTATTCTGAGTTGCGTCACCCCCTCACCTCACGCCCATACAACCCTTCCTGGCTGTGCTAGTCCACAATGGTGTGACGTCGATCCATTGGCAACCATGCGGCTGGCGCGTGCCGCAGTGCTACAATTAATAGGTGCGTGTCATCAGTACATTATATTCAGGGTTTGGTTTGCCACTATCAGGAGTAACATTCTACCTCAGTAAGTGACCAATCAAAGATTATAATTAGCATTTTATTTACTCATATGACTCAATGCCTATTATTGGTACAGAATGGAATCTGGAGCTTGGTATCAATTAGATAGCACCTGAATAGGAAAAGGCAGATTGTGTGCGTCACTATGAGTTTGGCGGTAATTGCTGCAGAATAACTGGCAAAATCATTTACCTCCATGCCGGATTACCGCTTGGAAGAAAATCCTGCCGATTCGGAGGTGGTGTTATACATGATATATGATATATGATTTGATAGTTTATTTATATAGCGCCTATACACAATGTGTTTCAAAGCGCTTCAAGGCAAGGGAGGGAACAAGGGAAAATACAATGACATTCTTACAGGCTATGAACAGTAAGGATGTGAAATTAACCATTGTGCTCGGCCTGACGACATTTCAGATAGTGCAAGAGCTAAGACATAGATTAGGAAGGGAGGGGGAGAGTGGGAAGGAAATGGAAACAGACAGGTGACCACCGTACTAGGCCTGACGACATTTCTGGTAGAGCCAGAGAAAAACAAAAGGTGAGGGAGAGGGGTGCAGAAAGGGAGGGGAGGAACAAAACAAGCGACTATCGTACTAGGCCTGACGACATTTCTGGTAGACCCAGAGAAAAACAAAAGGTGAGGGAGAGGGGTGCAGAAAGGGAGGGGAGGAACAAAACAAGCGACTATCGTACTAGGCCTGACGACATTTCAGATAGTGCTGGTGGGTGGGAGGACAGTAATGGGAGGGTAGGAGACAGACGAGATTGCTATCATACTAGGTCCAGGGACATTTCTGATAAAGTTAGTGCATAGAAGAAAGTAAGGTGAGGAGGTGAGGAGGGGAGGAGATAGGAAAATGGAGAAAGGAAAAGGGAGAAAGGGAGAGGAGGAGAGAACAGAGAGTAAGCAGTCAAAAAGAGTGGAGAAGCAAGAAGGGAGAGCGACTACAATTGCAGAAGTCAGTAGTAACACATAGGGGATCATTATGACCCCGGTGGTAGCCGTGGCAGTAAAAACCGACATGGCTACCGCCAGAGTCATGAATTTACATTATACCCCATTATGTGCCCCCATTTGACTCAATTGGGGTTTAGAGGAATTACCACTGGCGGTAATTCTGCCTGTGCTAATTCCTCCATCAGTGCTGGAGGTTTTCCCTCCACTTTACCTCCAAACTGGAAATAAGGCAGTGTGGTAAATGTAGCAGCATTTCCTTTACCAAAATGAGGCCCTTTTGATATAATGAAGGATTGCACGCGGCGATGACTCTTAGGCAATGTCTTCCATGTAGGACTGTTTATTCAGTTAAGCAAACAGAAATAAATGCAGTCATCTCATCAATATATGCAAAGACAGCCACCGTCAATATGTGAGCTCATGAAGTGGTGACGTGATGGTGGTCTATGTGTGGTTGTGGCATAGAGGTGAATGCGTGAACCCATAGAGTGCTGGTGAGATGGTAGTCCATGCATGGTTGAGCAATGGAGGTGAATGTTTGAGGACATAGGGTGGTGGCGAGATGGTGATCGCTGTGTGGTTGTGGCATGCAGTTGAATATGTGAGCTCATAAAGTGGTGGTGTGATGGTGGTCTATGTGTGGTTGTGGCATGGAGGTGAATAGGTGAGCCCATAGAGTGGTGGTGACATGGTATTCTATGTGTGATCGTGGTATGTAGGTGATTGTGGGTGCCCACATGGTGGTGGCAAGATGGTAGTCTCTGTGTGATTGTGACTTGGTGCTGAATGTATGAATCTATAGGGTGGTGAGATGTTGGTCTATATGTGGTTGTGGCTATGTAAATATGTGAGTTCATAGAGGGGTGCTGAGATGGTGGCCTATGTGTGGTTGTGGTTGTGGCTATGAGGTGAACGTGTGAGCCCATAGAGGGTTGGTGAGGTGGTGGTCTATGTGTGGTGTGATGAATCCTCAGAAGATGTCGTCCCTTCTCCCCCAGGGGAAGCCCTTTCCCATGGGGCCAGGGTGGTGAGGCCGCTACTCGATAGTCCCCCTTGGGGTGGTACTCAGCGGGAGGATCTCATGGAGAGGTATCCCCCCTACGGGACTAGGGTCAACTGTCTGGGAAGAACGCGGTATGCCCAAAGCATATCCCCACCTCCCTCATCCTCCTACCCTCTACAGGATCCCATAATCCAACACACGGTGTCCGGTCAAATGTTCGAAATCAAAGGGTCGAATGACCTTTTGTTCGAAAGTAAAAGGATCGAAAAAAAGGTTCGACATTTTTTTAAATGTATTTATTTATATATATTTTTTAGTTTAGAATGTAAAAAAAGTTTTTTATAAAAAGAAAACAGGAGGCTGGGGGGGAACCCCCCCCCATAAAAAAAAAATTCCAACCTTTTTTTTCGGCCCTTTGACTGTCGAGAAAAAGGTATTTGAGCCTTTTGTTTTCGAAACTTTGACTGTGAACCCCAACACACTCCATATATCTCTGTAGAGTAGATGATCTGACCTCCCTAAAACATACTGGGACGAGGAAGAGTAGGGACTACCTATGATTCATAAACAGAAACTGGGACGAAGAAGAGAACAAGTAACCCATTTGAGGCTGAGAACATCAATACTGAGATGAGGAAGAGGCCGGATCAATGCATAGTTCCCCGCGTAACTAACATGTGCGGCCTAGACAACTTGCAACAAGTAAGTTCAACCCGGTAATAAAAAGGGAAAAGGGACTTCACAGGCTGTCAGACCATTCCTGGAGGAACCAGGAAACTCTCAACGAGCTGGAAGAACAGAGACGCCGGGAATGCAGAGACCGAGACACTTGGCTACCAACAGAGGTGACCCCAACAGTTTCGCTGTGGTTGGACCAAAGAAGGAGGCAGAGACCAGGGTAGCCAGCCAACTCTGAGAACCAGTGCACGCGGAGAGCTGGAAACAACAGCCCAAGAGCAGGGGAACACTGCGAGGCTGTCGTATCCCCTGGACAGACCGTCAGAAGCCTGAGCGGGGAGGAGAAGCCCACGGACAACCAGAGGTCACTGGTCAGAATCCTTGGGAGGTCTGGGTAGCCGGAACAGTTTGTGGGAACTACGAAGGGCTGAAAAGCCACAAGGAAAGGGTCTGGGACACACACCTAATAACAAACTGCCTCCAAAGTCATCTTCACGGTCGCAGTACCTGGTAGGATAGTGAACCAGGTCTGCAGCCTCAAGATGAAATAATCTCACGGGTCTGGGACCCGCACCCTTTTATGAAGAGTAACCTAAGTCATCTTCATAATCTCAGTACCTGGCAGGATAGTGAACCAGGTCTGCAGCATCAAGAGAAGAGAAGCTCATGGGGGTGGGACCCACACCTTCTTATGAAGAGTAACCTAAGTCATCTTCATAGTCACAGTACCTGGCAGGATAGTGAACCAGGTCTGCAGCATCAAGAGAAGAGAAGCTCATGGGTGTGGGACCCGCACCTTCTTATGAAGAGTAACCTAAGTCATCTTCATAGTCACAGTACCTGGCAGGATAGTGAACCAGGTCTGCAGCATCAAGAGAAGAGAAGCTCATGGGTGTGGGACCCGCACCTTCTTATGAAGAGTAACCTACGTCATCTTCATAGTCACAGTACCTGGCAGGATAGTGAGCCAGGTCTGCAGCATCAAGAGAAGAGAAGCTCACGGGTCTGGGACCCGCACCTTCTTATGAAGAGTAGCCTAAGTCATCTTCATAGTCACAGTGCCTGGCAGGATAGTGAACCAGGTGAGCTGTGAGACAAAATCCTAAGAAAGGCCAGGGGAAGGGAGTAATTTCCTCTGGTATCATGAACATTGTGAGAAGTCTTAGAGAGATAAAGGGAAGGGAGTCATTCTCTTGGCACTAAGGGTTTGCCTTACTGCCAAGTTTGAACTTTGCTTTGTTTGTAAACTGAGACTTTTTCAATCTGTAACTTTGTGTGTTGCCTTTGAAAGGGACTGCAACCTGAGGAAGGGAGTCATTCTCTCGGGAAATAGTCTCCCCAGATCACTGGCATGGTCATCCACTCTACAGAAGAAGGGAGTCATTTTTCTGTATTAAGAAGACTCATCAACCTTTGAGTTTAGTTGAAAGTGTGAGGGAAGGAAAAAGGTTTTGATGCAGGACGGTGGACCTTTGGTTACCGACATTCTGACATATGCTCAGTATTAAGTTGAGCAGGGAACATTCTCTTAGTAATAGGACACAAATAAAAGTCTTTAGCAACAATCATGCCACCTTTGTGTCGGTCTCCTCCTTCCAGACCCTTACAGTGGTTTGTTGCAGGAAGGTGAATGTGTGAGCCAATGTAGTTGTGGCGAGATTGTGGTCTATGTGTGGTTGTGGCATGGAGGTGAATGTGTGAGCCCATGTAGTGGTGGCGAGATTGTGGTCTATGTGTGGTTGTTGTAAAGAGGGGCATGAATGGGTTCTAAGCATAATATATGGCAGACTCTGCCCCAGCCTTGTTGGACTTATAGAGGTACTGGCTCTAATGTTTTCCCCTTTGGGGCTAGTATGCGCCTGTTGATGTCCACTGAGGCACAAACATTCAAACCAGGCTTATACATAATGGGCAAATACAAAATATGTTTTACAAAGGTAGCGGGCGCCCCTCTCTCGCAAGAACAGACATGATAACCTGTTCAGTGGTTATTAACCACTTGAGAGTTCGCAGCCACTGCTTTTACTCACTGTGCCTTTCACAGATGGGAAATATCCATTTGCATATCAGTCTTTGTCCTGCCCAGGGGCAGTCCAGCACCGAAATACAATGGCAATTCCAATCTGAACGAGAGTACCACCAGCAACCCCATACACGTGTTTCACCCTTGTTGGGGATCATCAGTGAGGTGAAGCTGATGCCTCTCTAAGCACAGTGAGAGGGAGACCACGTCTGGTTGCCCCCAGGAGACCTAGGGTTACCAATCCCAGGTTCCTTAACAAATAGTTTTACAAAGGTAGCGGGCGCCCCTCTCTCGCAAGAACAGACATGATAACCTGTTCAGTGGTTATTAACCACTTGAGAGTTCGCAGCCACTGCTTTTACTCACTGTGCCTTTCACAGATGGGAAATATCCATTTGCATATCAGTCTTTGTCCTGCCCAGGGGCAGTCCAGCACCGAAATACAATGGCAATTCCAATCTGAACGAGAGTACCACCAGCAACCCCATACACGTGTTTCACCCTTGTTGGGGATCATCAGTGAGGTGAAGCTGATGCCTCTCTAAGCACAGTGAGAGGGAGACCACGTCTGGTTGCCCCCAGGAGACCTAGGGTTACCAATCCCAGGTTCCTTAACAAATAGTTTTACAAAGGTAGCGGGCGCCCCTCTCTCGCAAGAACAGACATGATAACCTGTTCAGTGGTTATTAACCACTTGAGAGTTCGCAGCCACTGCTTTTACTCACTGTGCCTTTCACAGATGGGAAATATCCATTTGCATATCAGTCTTTGTCCTGCCCAGGGGCAGTCCAGCACCGAAATACAATGGCAATTCCAATCTGAACGAGAGTACCACCAGCAACCCCATACACGTGTTTCACCCTTGTTGGGGATCATCAGTGAGGTGAAGCTGATGCCTCTCTAGCAACCAGACGTGGTCTCCCTCTCACTGTGCTTAGAGAGGCATCAGCTTCACCTCACTGATGATCCCCAACAAGGGTGAAACACGTGTATGGGGTTGCTGGTGGTACTCTCGTTCAGATTGGAATTGCCATTGTATTTCGGTGCTGGACTGCCAGGACAAAGACTGATATGCAAATGGATATTTCCCATCTGTGAAAGGCACAGTGAGTAAAAGCAGTGGCTGCGAACTCTCAAGTGGTTAATAACCACTGAACAGGTTATCATGTCTGTTCTTGCGAGAGAGGGGCGCCCGCTACCTTTGTAAAACTATTATTTAAGGAACCTGGGATTGGTAACCCTATGTCTCCTCGGGGGCAACCAGACGTGGTCTCCCTCTCACTGTGCTTAGAGAGGCATCAGCTTCACCTCACTGATGATCCCCAACAAGGGTGAAACACGTGTATGGGGTTGCTGGTGGTACTCTCGTTCAGATTGGAATTGCCATTGTATTTCGGTGCTGGACTGCCCCTGGGCAGGACAAAGACTGATATGCAAATGGATATTTCCCATCTGTGAAAGGCACAGTGAGTAAAAGCAGTGGCTGCGAACTCTCAAGTGGTTAATAACCACTGAACAGGTTATCATGTCTGTTCTTGCGAGAGAGGGGCACCCGCTACCTTTGAAAAACTATTATTTAAGGAACCTGGGATTGGTAACCCTAGGTCTCCTGGGGGCAACCAGACGTGGTCTCCCTCTCACTGTGCTTAGAGAGGCATCAGCTTCACCTCACTGATGATCCCCAACAAGGGTGAAACACGTGTATGGGGTTGCTGGTGGTACTCTCGTTCAGATTGGAATTGCCATTGTATTTCGGTGCTGGACTGCCCCTGGGCAGGACAAAGACTGATATGCAAATGGATATTTCCCATCTGTGAAAGGCACAGTGAGTAAAAGCAGTGGCTGCGAACTCTCAAGTGGTTAATAACCACTGAACAGGTTATCATGTCTGTTCTTGCGAGAGAGGGGCGCCCGCTACCTTTGTAAAACTATTATTTAAGGAACCTGGGATTGGTAACCCTAGGTCTCCTGGGGGCAACCAGACGTGGTCTCCCTCTCACTGTGCTTAGAGAGGCATCAGCTTCACCTCACTGATGATCCCCAACAAGGGTGAAACACGTGTATGGGGTTGCTGGTGGTACTCTCGTTCAGATTGGAATTGCCATTGTATTTCGGTGCTGGACTGCCCCTGGGCGGGACAAAGACTGATATGCAAATGGATATTTCCCATCTGTGAAAGGCACAGTGAGTAAAAGCAGTGGCTGCGAACTCTCAAGTGGTTAATAACCACTGAACAGGTTATCATGTCTGTTCTTGCGAGAGAGGGGCGCCCGCTACCTTTGTAAAACAAATACAAAATATGCTAGGGGCTAACACACAACCCATGCAACTATTACAGCCAGATGAAGCCAATATGGTATGTTAAACTTATTAATAAAGTCTATGACATTCACCATAAATCATCATTTGGCCAGGGGCGGCTTGTCCATGGTGGTTGAGAGGGCGCCGACCTGCCGCTGTCACTCATTATGGACAAGACATCAGCCAAAGGCAGCCCAGTGAAAAGACGGAGTGCTGCCAAGCACTCCTAGGAAGGTTTTATTAAACTGTCAAAGGGAAACATGTTTTCCAGCGAGCAAGCCCAATGAGCCATTCAAGGCAGAGAGCATTTTGCTTCCCCAGCCCTGCATGGCCCATTGCTCCTCCCCACGCATTGAGGTCAACCTAGGGCAGTGTGAAGAAGGCACTCCAGCTCCACTGCGCATGCCCTTCGGAAACAGGAAGCTCTCTTTGCTCCCTTTTTGTTTGTGCTGTGCAAGAGCTAGAGGTTTATGGTAATAGGCGGTGTCCAGACCAAGGCTGCAGGTAATAAAAAAGTGTATGTATGTATGAATATATGTATGCATGTGTGCTTTCTGCTGCATGCAAGGATTTGTATCTGTAAGTGTGCATGTGAATGAGAGTGAATATTGTATGTATGTTCGAGTGAATGAGAGAAATGAATGGATGTGCAGTCCCTTGAGCAGGAATTTCGGTAGGCCAGGGTAGATTCCATTGCCGTAACCTAGACGCGGTCGCAGCAGTGCTGCTACGGTTTTCATGAGGTGGGGCGGGGCCAGAAAGGGGAAGATCTGATTGATCATGTTTTAGATGAAGAAAGCATGACCTGACCACTTGAGAAATGTGTGGGGTGTTTGGCAACTCTTTGCCAATGATCGCTCCCAGAATCTTCACCCAAAGCGAGGGTGAACCGGAAGGCCCCAGTGAGGAGGGCCAGAATAGTTTGAGATCTAGTTTTAGAGCATTAAGCTCAAGGAAATGATAGCAAATCTTGTTATCCAATTCCAGTATAAGATCTTTAAACCAAGTACTGACCGAGTTATCAGAAGTGGACGTTTTGTCTTTTATAATCTGGGTGTTATCGAGGAAGTTGAAGAAATGGAAACTGAAGCAGTGCATTAAATGTTAACTAATCTGAGTGATAGGACTGAGACCTGGGGTACTCTACAATTTACCTCTGTAGGTTCGCAAAAGAATGGGGCTATAGCTATTCTTTGTTGGTGGTGAACAAGAAATGAGGTGATCCATTCTGACATGGCACCTTTGACTACAAATCCGCAGAGCCCTTACAAAGGACGGAATGACAAACATTGCTGAAGGCCACCGAGAGCTGTAGTGGCACCAGAATCCCAACACCTCCCTTATCCCCGCTGGTGCACAGATCATACAGGGCTGTAATGAGCACAGACTGTCTGGCCATGCCAGTGCAAAAGGCTATTAGGCACAAATGAAGTCAGTTTATCAAAACATTAAAGTCAAGTCAAGTTCGAAAAGTGATATCAATAAACTAAAATTAAGCCAATACACCCAAGCGACGTCAATACACCCAAGCAAGCGCAATCCCTAAAAGTAATGACAGTATACTAAAATGAAGTCAATATGCAAAACATTCAAGTTAAATCAATTGCCCAAGTGATCTAAATAAATCCAAATATAGCTAATTCACCCAAGTGAAGTCAATAAACCAAGTGAAGTCAATACACCCTAGTGAGGACAATAAACCAAGTGAAGTCAATAAACCAAGTGAAGTCAATAAACCAAGTGAAGTCAATACACCAAGTGAAACCAATAAACCAAGTGAAGCCAATACACCCTAGTGAAGCCGATACACCCTAGTGAAGTCAATAAACCAAGTGAAGTCAATAGACCCTAGTGAAGCCAATACACCCTAGTGAAGCCAATACACCCCAGTGAAGCCAATACACCCTAGTGAAGTCAATAAACCAAGTGAAGCCAATACACCCTAGTGAAGCCAATACACCCTAGTGAAGCCAATACACCCTAGTGAAGTTAATAAACCAAGTGAAGTCAATACACCCTAGTGAAGCCAATACACCCTAGTGAAGTTAATAAACCAAGTGAAGTCAATACACCCTAGTGAAGCCAATACACCCTAGTGAAGTTAATAAACCAAGTGAAGTCAATACACCCTAGTGAAGCCAATACACCCTAGTGAAGTCAATAAAACAAGTGAAGCCAATACACCCAAGTGAAGTCAATAAACCAAGTGAAGTCAATAAACCAAGTGAAGTCAATAAACCAAGTGAAGCCAATACACCCTACTGAGGTCAATAAACCAAGTGAAGCCAATAAACCAAGTGAACCAAATAAACCAAGTGAAGCCAATAAACCAAGTGAAGCCAATAAACCAAGTGAAGCCAATACACCCTAGTGAAGTCAATAAACAAAGTGAACCCAATAAACCAAGTGAAGCCAATAAACCAAGTGAAGCCAATAAACCAAGTGATGCCAATACACCCTGGTGAAGCCAATATACCCTGGTGAAGCCAATATACCCTGGTGAAGCCAATACACCCTAGTGAAGTCAATAGACCAAGTTAAGCCAAAACACCCTAGTGAAGTAAATACTTAAACGCATAGTAAATACTTACATGCAAATCCAATGCACCCACGTAAAGGTCAACACCCCCAGGCACAACCACAACAACCAAGTAAAGTCAGTACATGCAAAAAAAGTTTAACCACCCTTGCAAAGTCAGTATACACGCAAGTAAAGTGAATACACGGAATTAAAGGCAAAACACCCAAGTGAGGTGCTAATTAATGTGTTTTCCCACAGGCTTTAATGTAATCTTGCCTGGGTTTTATAATCCTTTTTGAAGTATTTCCCTGCTTTTCTTCTGCCCAAACCCCAATTTCTCATGATGCTGGCAAAGGACTTAAGTCTGGAAGTCAGCTTTGCAGTAAATTCATTTGTGTTCTGACAAGTTGCAACGCAAAGGTGCATGTTGCTTTTAAAGGTTTTACAACTGTATAAGCACACCAGTTTACTGAATACTGTCCTGGTATTTTGGGTCTGAAGACAGCGCTCCTTTGTTGAGCGCTTTATAAAGATGCACACAAACAAACTGTTCAGTGCTGTAGAAAGAGCAGGTTGTCCAGTAAACTGAGCTGTTTTCTCAATCAATCCAGGTTTCACCCTGCTACAACCTTTTGACCTAACACAGGAACTGCAGCTCAGAAAAGAGGGTGTAAAGGGGGTGGCTGATGCAGATTATTCCCAGAGGAGGCCAGCAACCAACCAAGAGTGTCCCAGTCTCAACACCAACCTAGGAACGCCCCAATGTCTGCTGGTGTGGCACAATGACTGCTTGGGTAGCAGCTTCAGGGCTGTATTCTCAGCAAGGAACCTACATGCTGAAAGCCACCCTAGCCTGGAAGTGTCGTCAGGATTACGAACTAAGCGCAGCGAGGCCGCCACTCGTGGCAGACGGGCGCTTTACAATACCACTTACATTACATTACATTAGTTATTTCTACCATTCAGGGCCCTTCAGTGATGCTCTTTGTGCACACTGGTGCTTACATTGTTGGTTTGCCCCTCGAAGGAGACCATCCCTGCTCTTCAGTGCTTTGAGGCGGTCTTGCTGTAGCATGAAGCGCTATACAGAGCACAAACATCTTTTGCTTTACCTAGAGGCTAAATAAAATACATTTGCCTTGTTAATCCTGTCCATCTCAGTCCCTTGCCTTTAGTTACCAACCTTCCCCTTTCACATGCCCTACCCGTGAACTAGGCCGCATTGTGAGTTAGCTTGGAAGCCCCCAGAATTATTATTTGGGAGTTTACCTGTGTGGTGGTAATTATTGCCACATACAAGCAGGCATAAAAGAGGAGTTTTATGTCTGAAACTCGTAGGCTGGTGCAGTGGTTAGTCATACGGTTGCTATAGTTCAAGGCAAACCCAGAGCTGCTGCGGGAAAAGACAATTCCGTGAATTATGCAGAAAAAACACCCCAATCAGCACATCCAGATATTTAAGCTATGTTGAGTGGATCCTTTAGTGTGCCAGAGAGTAAACAACAGGAGAAAACTGCAAGGGGGAGCTTTGGACTTTGTAACTTTTCTGGGACTGGAAGCCTGGCAGACCGGGCCCACTTAAAGGCCTACCACTACGTACAAAAAATAAAAGTGCAGTTACTGCCATGTTCTGGGCATGCAGCAGGAGCTGGGATGATGCGGCCTCCATCTTTGCGACAGCAGCGGCAGTGCATTCACCACGAAACATGCAAGTATGGGATGAACTGTAGACTGAAGCGTGCATCGCTGGTTTTCATCAGCAACTTCATTTCCAGGGTCTGCTATGGGGCTCATACATTAGCATGGGGCATATGAGACAGCGCTAGACATATGATGAGCAAATGGATATGTGAGGCTTCCCATGCTTTCTGGCCACTTTGCAATGTATATGGTTAGGGTGGATAGCTGAACAAGGAAAGCGCCAGACTCTGACTTCTGCGCAACCTGCACGTCACCTGGTGGTGCCAACTCATCCATTCATCCTTTAGAGCTTGATAAACTGAGTACCATGAACTGGGTGATAACCATGATTACAGTGCTTAGAAGCAGAAGCAACAGACATGAAGCAGCATATGAATACCTGCTGTTATTACTGTGAGGCATCCGCTATCATTGGAGGGCGTTTCTGGTGCAATAGCGACAGCGCTTGGTTTTTGATAGCAGCATGTGGACATGTGAGGCTGTGCCTTACATATGATGATTATGCCATCCATTTACTGGCATTAGGGGGCACCTCTGAGACATTTGAGACTGTGCCTTATATATGATGATTATGCCATCCATTTACTGGCGTTAGGTGGCACCTCTGAGACATTTGAGACTGTGCTTGGCATATCAATGTATCACCTGCACATGTGAGACTTTGCCTTCTGTATGGTAACCATAACAGACAAGCAAGACTTTACCAGGCATTAGAGGGCATTTCTGGAGCTAACCAACATGCAATGGCAGTACCTGGACATATGAGGCTGTACCTTGTATACACTGACTATGCCATGCTTTGCATACAATGGCAGCACCTGGACATATGAGAAAGTACCTTGTGTATAGTGACTATACCATGCTTTGCATACAATGGCAGCACCTGGACATATGAGGCTGTACCTTGTATACACTGACTATGCCATGCTTTGCATACAATGGCAGCACCTGGACATATGAGGCTGTACCTTGTGTATAGTGACTGTACCATGCTTTGCATACAATGGCAGCACCGGGACATATGAGGCTGTACCTTGTATATAGTGACTATACCATGCTTTGCATACAATGGCAGCACCTAGACATATGAGGCTGTACCTTGTGTATAGTGACTATGCCATGCTTTGCATACAATGGCAGCACCTGGACATATGAGGCTGTACCTTGTATACACTGACTATGCCATGCTTTGCATACAATGGCAGCACCGGGACATATGAGGCTGTACCTTGTATACACTGACTATGCCATGCTTTGCATACAATGGCAGCACCTGGACATATGAGGCTGTACCTTGTGTATAGTGACTATGCCATGCTTTGCATACAATGGCAGCACCTGGACATATGAGGCTGTACCTTGTATACACTGACTATGCCATGCTTTGCATACAATGGCAGCACCGGGACATATGAGGCTGTACCTTGTATATAGTGACTATACCATGCTTTGCATACAATGGCAGCACCTAGACATATGAGGCTGTACCTTGTGTATAGTGACTATGCCATGCTTTACATACAATGGCAGCACCTGGACATATGAGGCTGTACCTTGTATACACTGACTATGCCATGCTTTGCATACAATGGCAGCACCGGGACATATGAGGCTGTACCTTGTATACACCGACTATGCCATGCTTTGCATACAATGGCAGCACCTGGACATATGAGGCTGTACCTTGTATATAGTGACTATGCCATGCTTTGCATACAATGGCAGCACCTATACATATGAGGCTGTACCTTGTGTATAGTGACTATGCCATGCTTAGCATGCTCTTGGGGGGCCTCAACTTGCAGTGCCCACCGCACCTTGGTGGTGCCTCTATTATTCAATATCCAGAGAGGGACATTACTTAAACATGGCCGCTTCGCGCTTCACCAGCATCAGCTGTCCTGTGCAGGGACGAGCCGTGCACTGATTGGCTGATCAAAATTACTTTTCAGGAGTAGGGGGAAGGAGCCGGCAGGTGATCGCTGGCCCCCTCAGGCACTGTGATATATAAAGCCCGCTCCCCAGTTGGAGTGCCTTTACTTTTGCTCACTTGGGGCCTCAACATGCAGCGCCCACTGAACCTTGGCGGTGCCTCCATTATTCAAGATCCGGTGAGGGGCATTACTTAAATATGGACGCTCCGCGTGGCACCAGCATTAGCTGTCCTGCGCAGGGACGAGCCCTGCACTGATTGGCTGATCAGAATTACTTTCCAGGGGAAGGAGCCGCCAGCGCCAAATCCCTCCCTGCCTGGCCCTGTCTGGGCCTGAAGGGTCCAGAGGACAGCTGACTACGCCACTAAGCCTCAACTACTGGTAAGTGCCCTACAAATTTGACTTGTCATTGTTGCTCCGACTGCTCGCTACCCATCAGCACCCATATGGGGTCACCTGGCCCTGCCAGAAAAAGCCCACTGCCCGTGTACTTTTGTCTGCACTCCTGACTTGACTTGTGTGCAGCACTTCTCTTCACAAATGTGCACCTCCATTGCAGCCCTCCACCACGTGGCACGCATCCTTGCAGGACTTGCGAAATGAAGATTGCACGTGCGGAGAAGCACTAGAGAAAATGCAAAACCATTTTACAAATGTACAGACACAGTAACGCAAGTAGAGGAAGTAATCATAAAGCTGGCTACGTAGTGAATAGATTGCAGGCGATGCGCCAATGATTGCAGGCGATGCGCCAATGTATATATATATATATAGGAATGTGGATGTTCCACGATGCATTTTAGCAAACTTGGACCCTGTGAATGAAAGGGCTGAAAGTGTGGCGCAGCAGAATAAGAATAGCTGACGGTGAAAGAATATTCGAGAAAGGGTTGTCTGGCCCACTGTCAAGAGTTGGGGCTGCCGAGAGTCTTGCAATGTACTCGAGAAGATACAATAACGTGAGAAGCAAGCTGGGCTCCTGTTTGAAGTGTAATGAAAACCACTGAGGGTGCCAAGATTTCTTCATGTAATACTGTTAAATACAACGAAGAGCTCAGAAACTTGGTCTCCAGTCACATGGTCAGATGAAAATAGACTTTGGGAAGAACTACACCGAGACCAGTCGATAAGGCCATGCCACACTCCCTTTTATTCTCAGGCACAGTGAACCTCTGCAAGGCCGAATTCAAAGAGCTAATTGAATGGCAGACCGCAGGAGTGATGATGGATGTTGGACAAATTGGGTGGGAAGGCCTGACCAGGCCAACCCCCCAGCACCTGGGGTACCAGCTTGTGTGCTGCTAGTGAGCGGAATATTCTAGAAGGGCACAAGCGTGGCAACCAATTGTAGAGGGCCATGTATTAAGGAGCCCTATAGTTTGAGAACCCAATAGTATGTTGTGCATTCTGGCACAGAAGATGACTTGCACTTGGGGTGGGCTTATTTGCCCACCTGATCTTCTAGACCCAAACACATCCCTGTGTCCCATAGAAAGTATATGTAGATGTTCCCCGTAAACCAACCACAGCCCCTAGTATGTTTTCTTACTTGCCACGTAGTTTGACGTCACTTAAGATGGATATTTGCTCTAAAAGTAATGTTTTTTATGAAATGTGTTAAGATCATGCTGTGTGACATATGTTGATGTCCGTTGTACTCCCTTTTTTAAAGACTTGTTATCAACACAGCCTTACTTTTGCCAACTTCTTGAGTCGGTCTGATTATTGATGTATGAGTAAGATCTGCATCCCCATCCATCTCAGATACTGTTACCTCGTCTTAAAGGACCCGGTCCTCGGGTTCAGCCTCATTAATGTTTATCACAATGGCACTGTCATGGTCCAGGGTCCTCAACCCAATGTTTTTCTCTTTGACCAGCACCTGCTGGCGCTCATCAACTTCCTTCCTTCTCCTGCTACTCCTCCTTCCTCTCTCTATGCACCTCCTTCACCACATCCGATGGGTCTACCACTCCCTCCCCCGTACCTCTCCTTGGAAAACCTTGAAAGGTGGTGACCAGCTACACTTAGCCACTCTAAATGCTCAATCTGCTGTCAAACATTCCTCTGACATCTGCCTCCTTCTTGAAGACTTTGATCTTGATGTTCTTGCCCTCACCAAGATGTGGTTCAATGCCAGCTCTGTCACTGCTTTGACTCCCTCCTCCCTGACGGCTACAAGATCCTCTCAAAGCCTCGGCCCAACCACCCTGGTGGTGGAGTAGCCCTGATCTTCCCTGAGTGGGTCCCTACCGCTTTCATACCCACCCAGCACTACCCCTCCTCTGCAAGCTTGGTATCTCGCCGACTCTCTCTCTCACCCATGCCATTATCTACAGGCCCCCCGGCCCTGTGTCTATCTTCCTTTCGGAATGGGCTGACTTTACCTCCTCTATTCTGACTTCTACCTCTGTACTCCTCCTCCGTGGAGACTTCAACATCCACCTTGACTCCACTGTTCCTGCCTCTTGACTCTTCCGTGATCTCTGTACCTCCTGATCTAACCACTCTCTCCTCTCTGTCCCCTGATCAAGCCTCCACCAGCCTCCACCAGCACTGCCAGCCTCTTTTGCAGCCATCCGACCATTGAAATGAGCGTCAGTTGCTGCGTTTGCCTCCATCTTCATCCCTCCTCCTTCCCGTTCTTTTGACCTTCCCTCTGACTCTGTTCTTGCCATTCTTCACCTTGCTATCACCAACACTCTTGATATTATTGCCCCAGTCATGAGGATCCACCTGAAACCTGCCTCCAAGCGTAACAGCTGGTACAGCTGGTAAGCAGCTTTAGGGGCTAGTTGATGCTCAGTGAGCCATTGTAGATTGATTGTAATCCGCTTTGGGCCTGTTTCATGTACTCTAGTGGAGGGGTTTGAGTGTTTTTTCAATTGTTTTTATTGACCAGTTTGTGCTATTCTGGTGGGTTTCTCTAGTGTTTTTGTGGCTTCTGACCCAGTTTATCTGTGCTGGCCTGCATCTAGAGTGTGCAGTCCCTGGGGTGCAGTCCTTTGTTTGTGTCTGGCTTTTTCCCAGTCCTGCCTTACCCTGCCCACCTCCCAGCCCGCCTACCTCCCCTGATTGGTACGTCCACCTGGTCATAACTGACCTTGCCAGGGAATCTCTCTGCCTGTGCAGTCCCTGCGGCTAAGGGCGCCAAGGCAAAGGGCAGCTCCCACAGAGGCAGCTCCAGGTTTTGTCTGCAGGTGTCAGCAGGGGAGGCCAGCGGCCAGCCGTCAACCAGCAGCAACCATCAAGGTAGGTGTGGCCTGGGTGGGGAGTAGAGAAATCACTCTACTCCAGAAGCCCTGCCACTCTACCTGCCCTCAGACTATAGCAGACTAGGATATTAACACTAACCTGCTTAACAACTGGATAAAATTGTGAACACTAGCCTGCATCACATCTAGATAGGATTGTGAATGTTAGCAAGTGCCACAATTAGAACTGTGAATATTAGCACGTGCCACATTTAGATAGAATTGTGAACATTAGCCTGCGTCGCATCAAGATAGGATTGTGAATGTTAGCAAGTGCCATACTTAAAACTGTGAATGTTAGCAAGTGCCACCCTTAGATAGAATTGTGAATGTGAGCAAGGACCACATTTAGATAGAATTGTGATCATTAGCCTGCGTTGCATCGAGATAGCATTGTGAATGTTAGCACGTGCCACACTTCGATAGCATTGTGAATGTTAGCAAGTGCCACACTTAGATACAATTGTGAATGTTAGCAAGTAGCACATTTAGATAGAATTGTGAACATTAGCCTGCGTCGCATCGAGATAGCATTGTGAATGTTAGCAAATGCCACACTTTGATAAAATTGTGAATGTTAGCAAGTACCACATTTAGATAGAATTGTGAACATTAGCCTGCGCCGGACCCAGACAGAATTGAGAATGATAGCAAATACCACATTTAAATAGAATTTTGAACATTAGCCAGCGCCGCATATAGATAGGATTGTGTATGTTAGCAAGTGCCACACTTAGATACAATAGCGAATGTCAGCAAGTCCCACACTTAGATAGAATTGCAAATGTTAGCAAGTGCCACACTTAGATAGAATTGTGAACATTAGCCTGCGTGACATCTAGACAGGATTTTGAAGGTGGGCCAATACCACGTTTGGATATAATTGTGAATATTGGCGTGCGTCATATATAGACAGGATTGTGAATATTATCCAGAGCCGGATCCAGTTAGAAATGCAGAGATATTTACGCGCCAACATCTAGAATGAATGTGGACATTTAGCACACATCACTTCTAGATAGCTTGGTCAATAACCAACCCATTAACAATTTCACCCCTCAGCATAAAGCTCTCAAACTCTAACCAAACAGAACCACAACCCTAAAGCACAACAAACCGCATAAACTTCACTACACTGCAACAATAAAACAAACCACACATAGCTTCGCACAACAGCACACGGCGGCTATCGACCAGAAAGCACCCCCAAGCGCAGCGAATGGTGTTAACCGAACTGAAGTTGCCAAAAGCACATCACTGCTCTCTTACACTTATCCTGCTCGCTCCCACTAACTCACCCCAACCCCTCTCCTTTTCAGATCCGGCAGACCACCAGGGGACCCCTCCTGTGGTGATAGTGTGCGGTACAAATATTCTTTAACATTAAATTTAACATGCAACTCATATCTAGCCGCTCTGAAATGCAAGTGCAGAGCTGCTGAACGGAAGTGGCTGACCTCATCCTCTGACAAATTGGCCTGTCGCCAGGTCCAAAGGCAATACCGCCTATCTGTTCCAAAAAGAGGACCCACGTTCAGGCCCGTACCTCTGGAGCCTCTAACAACACGGCTGAACTCTTCAAAATCTGCAAGGAACTAGCCAATCCATCTGCAGTCTCCAGCTAGCCTCTTCCTTCTCATGCCCTCTGTACTGCACTGGGCACCAATTTCACCTCTAATACTCAGGACATTCTGAACTCTCTTCTTTCCATTCCTCCACTCCCCCCTTAACCCCTTGCCTCCTTTGGCCTCTCTTTCACCCCCACCCACTCTTCTCCTTCTCACCTATCTCAACCGATGAGATCTCTAGAGTAGCCAGCTCTATGAAGGTCTCATCCAAACAGGTTTCTCCCTGTTCTTCCAGAAGTTCATTAAGGACAACATCTCCTCCCTCACTCCAGCTCTTGCTGACTTCTGCAACCACTCCTTAACATCCGGCTCTTTCCCTTCTTCTCTCAAGCACCCTTTCCTAAAAATACCTTAAGCCGACCCCTCGTGCCCGGCTAACTACCACCCTATCTCTACTACACCCTTCCTTGGGAAACTCCTGGAGAAGTTGGTCTTCCCAACTGACCCAACACACTTAACTTGTTGGTTGTTTACATGACCATCAATCTGGATTCCGAGCATCCAAAGGTATGGAAACTGCTCTCCTGAACACCCGTGAAGAATTGCTTGCAAATCTTGACTCCAACTCTCCTGCTATTCTCATTCTCTATGAGACCTCTTCTGCCTTTAACACGGTCAACGATTCTATCCTCATAAAGCGGCTCCAAGATACTCTTGCTATCTCAGACCGGGCACTGGATTGTTGACCTCCACTGACCACCCTTCCCAGGTGCTCCTGGGCTCCTTCCCCTCATCCACCACTCTCTCTACATGTGCTGTTCCCCAGGGCTCTATCCTCTCACCTTGGCTTTTCAACATCTACCTTGTACCTGTTGCTCACCTGATCTCTGCCTTCTCTCCTTTCCATTGTTACGCAAATGACACACAACTCTTCATCAAGCTCCCCTCTTCCCCTTCTCCTTCCTCCTCTATCGTCCCCTGGCTGCTTATCTGCTTTTCAGTCTTGGTGTACCTCCAATGCTCTCTGTCTTAATGCCAGTAAGACCGAGATTCTTCCGATTGGGACACCTGTTCCCCATAATCGTCCTGCACCCTATGGGCTCACCTCCTTCTCCTTCCACTGAGACCAGAAAGCTTGGGATCATCTTCGACTCCTCACTCTACTTTACTCCTCACATCTTGGGACTTGCCAAGAAGGCCCACTTTCAATTTCACCTCCTTGGAGGCATTCTCCCTTTCCTCACCTTCCCCCAGGAGCTCAACGTCTTTAGAACTCTGGTCCTCTCCAGGCTCGAGTACTGTAACAGCCTCTTCCTCAACTTGCCTCTTTCTTCACTAAGTCCACTACAACTGGTCCAGAATAGGGCTGCAAGACTTATCCTCAGTCTCAAGCCCAGGGATCACATTTTTCCAGGTCTACAATCTCTCCACTGGCTTTTGGTGGTTGCAAGAATCAGATTCTATACCCTTTGCATCATCCACCAGGGCTTGTGGGACCTGGGACCACTCTACCTGCAGCTCTCTCTCGCTAAATACTCTTTCCAGATCCCTTTGACCTTCTTGCTCCAACTCTCTGCTGATCAAACGCTTCTCCGAGCTGGGGGCAGATATCTCTCCTCAGCTGGCTCCATCCTATGGAGCAGCCTTCCTCTCTCCCTCCATCTTGAACCGGACCATCTGAAGTTCCGCAAAACAACTGAAGGCATTTCTCTTCTCCTCCTCCTTCCCTCTCCCCCTCCCATTCTAACTATCCCTTCTGTCGGTAAGATTGGCGGCCTGGTCTCTCAAGGGTCCAATAGGGCCTGGCCTTCTGCCCAATAGCTACCAGCACTGCCGCCTGCACTGCCCTCTGGGCCCACATCCGCCTATTGGGTGGTTTGCCTCTGCCCTGCACTTACCTGTTGGGTGGTACACCTTCCTCTTCGCCTGGGACGTCTACACCCAAGCACTTACCTGTTGCCTCCCCTATGGGCACCTCTGGCACTTCCTCCCCCGGGGGACCCTTATTGCACTTACCCCCACCCTGTTTATTTCCTTTTTCTTCCCACTGCACTTGCACGTTCTGAATGTCACAAGGCCTAGTAGGACCGCTTTTGTTTCTATTTATTCATTACCATTTTCATTGTTTATTTGCTCCCTTGTTCCCTTCCCTTTTGCCTTGTGGTACTTTGAAACAATGTCTTGTTGTACAAGCGCCTTATAAATATCCAATAAATAAAATAAATACCATACAATGGCAGCACCTGGACATATGAGGCTGTACCTTGCATAATAGGCCTATGCCATGCTACACATACAATGACAGCACCTGGGCATATGAGGCTGCACCTTGCATATTGGGACTATGCCATGCTTTGCATACAATGGCAGCACCCACACATGTGTGACTGTTCCTTGCATTTTGGGACTATGCCATGCTTTGCATACAATGACAGCACCTGGACATATGAGACTGTACCTTGCAGAATGGGACTATGCCATGCTCCGCATACAATGACAGCACCTGGACATATGAGACTGTACCTTGCATAATGGGACTATGCCATGCTTCACCTATAATGAGAGCACCTGGACATATGAGGCTGTACCTTGCAGAATGGGACTATGCCAGGCGTCGCATATAATGGCAGCACCCAGACATGTGTGAGGCTGTACCTTGCAGAATGGGACTATGCCAAGCGTCGCATACAATGGCAGCACCCAGACATGTGTGACTGTACCTTGCATTTTGGGACTATGGCATGCTTTGCATACAGCTGTACCTTGTGCATGGTGACCACACCAGGGATATAAAGCAAGCTGGAATTGGATGTAATTTCTGAGGAATTCGAGGCGGCCGTTGACACATGATGGCAGATCCTTATCCCTGGCATGTGAGCTTGCTTCATGCATGTGATGCCAGCAGTGGCGTATAGTGGGCTCCACTTGCACCATTATGGCAGCATCTGGCAATGTGGAGTTGCCTTCATTGTATAATCAAAACCTGGCGTGTGCGAAAGGATGGCAGTAAGTGGCCACATGTGGCTCAACTGGCACAGGGAGGCAGTGCCCGTCACCTATGTTGGCACTGCTGGGTGAACTCTTTTCATATCCTGAGCCCACACATGGCCCATGAAAGAAGCACCCGAGGTAAAACATGAATGGTAACGAAAATAGTATTTTGTCTACTTAAGTAACACTTAAATAAGATTCCTATTTTTTTTTAAAGTTGTTTTCAGGTTTGCAATATCACTTTCGCGGGTGTCATCACAGACCATGTGACTTCACTTGGAGTGACGCCCTCGGGTCAAAGGTCATGTGACGCACTTCCTGTGATTTCATGAGATGTGTGAGGTCACACCCACTTCCCCTGGCATTTTGGTGAAGTGACGGTCCTGCTCTTCTTCAGATGTCATTGATTAGTTTTTTAAACTGATGCTCCCTTCGAAGGTCCCTAGTCACCTCCTCTCTCCTGATAGGTCGTCTGAACGCCCGAGGAGCTTTGTATAGCGCACAGCTGTCTTTGGTGTGGCTTCGCAGCACACATGCTATTGAAAAAAGGCCCTAGCTCGGATTAATTTTTTTGTATGAACGAACGGTTAACACAGTACACACTAAAGAGCTACCAAGGAACCAACAACACTAAAACAACACGGCGTATTTCGAATCGAAAGCATTTTGGTGTATTATTTTAGCCTAATTTAATCATGACCAATAATTGTGTTAAATCCTGGTAACCAAGGCTGCCAGATGGCTGCTCGCAATTAATTACCTCCATTAGAAAGCAGCAAGGCAGAAAGACATGAACTCAATTCCACTGAACATATTAAACGGAAATGCAACACAGCATTTAAAAAAAATTAGATTTCCTGAAGCCTCTGAACTAGACAATTAAGTATGAGACGACAGCAAGTGGCAGCTTTTACTATAAAGCAACAACTGGAATGCAAGTTGGATTTGCTTCCTTTGGAATGTCTCGTGTCATGATCCTTGAGAGGATAGCACAGGGGTAACGTGCTCGCTTTGGAAGAAAGAGGCGCAGCACCAAAGGCTCAATCCCCGGGTCTTGGCATTTTCCCCATCAGTGCAATGCATGCTGAGACTTGTAGGCCCATGCGTGTGACTGGGAATCTGAAACTACAGGTCCCAGAATGCAAAGTGCTTTTGTCTGTATAATGAATACTAAACATATTGGAAGGGGGGACAGGGGTTGTTGGAGTGGTCGTTGGCTTTGTGGGTAATCCCGTTGCTTTGCTTGCATTCTGGGACTTGTAGAACTACAAGTTCCAGAATGCAAGGCTGCTTGCACATGACATGGAGCAGCTTGAGACTGCTGGCATTCCCTACAAGGGAACCCAATATTTCCATTTATGAACTGTGAGGTCCGGACTGGAATAAGAAAAACATACTAAAAAATAAATTGGCCTCTTTCTATATAGACGTCAATTTTAAAATCAGAACACAATTTATAACAAGAAACTGCAACATAATTTTTTATGTTGCGTTCATTGCTGCGTTCCAGAGCAGGTTTGCTCATAAACGTACCTCGGCGAGGGCTCTGGGCCATTAACGGGTAAGCTTGTAGGAGAACGGTGGAATTAATGCCATTAGCACCTGGGCTCTTTCGTCTCAGGGTGATAATAGCGTTTTTATTAAAGGAACGTGGACCATACGTATCGCACATGCCCGTTTTCCTTTAAAAAATACAAAGTGACCAATGGAAAGCTATTTCGAGGGCTCTGTGGCGCGGCAAGGGTGTGAAAATGAAGACTCCTGGCAGGTTATTGAGTGTCTGTGGGCCGGATGGAGGGTGCAGAGTGGAGGACAAACCTAGTCCGGGCTGGTAAGTGAAAATAAAATAGTGGCATGGGTTGGAGTCACCGGTGGGAGGACTGGAACGGTGGCTTTCACTTTCGATTCACCAGCATGTACAAAGCATCCCGACTCCCCCTGGTGCTAAAGAAACATTTATTTATGGCATCTGTGTAACGCCCAAACCCAAGGGTATCACAGCGTTTGTTACAGACAGTAGGTGAATCGGTGAGTAGTCATACGGTTCAACAGTAATAGCAAAACGGGGTTAATCGCATTTATCAAAAGCCATATTTTGGCTAACTTTTAAAATTTGTTGTAGGATTGTTCATTTCACGTGGAAGAGGGTACGGCGTTCCAGAGTGTGGGAGCAGAAACCACAAAGCTGGAGCCTCCTGCTCTTTTCCTTTTGTAAAGTGAAATGACAAGAGAGAGGCTGGCGCTGCATTTTAGGGCACGCCTAGGTATTTTTTGATTGATACAGTCATTGAGGTAGGGCGGAGCTACTTCATTGATGCATTTGTGAACCAGGGTAAGTGTTTTGAAAACAATCCGAGCTTTGATGAGCCAACAGTGGCCATCGTGTCTGGTGGCGGAGTCGTGGTCGCTGCGTTTTAGTCCAAGAGAGGCTCACAGGGCTTTGTTTTGTAGAAGCTGCAGTTTGGACAGGTTAGAAGCTGATGTGCCCAGAAGGAGTGCATTGCAATAGTCTAGTTTGGAAAGGATTAGCGCACGTGCAAGTGTCAGGCAGTTATCAGGTGATAGGCATTGTCTACTCAAAGATATGAGTCTGGAGGTGTAGGCCGTGGAGGAAGATGGCGCGTTAATCTGTCTGGACATTGACAGCTCAGCATCCAGGTAGACTCGCAGTGCTTTCACCTGTTTCAGGACGGATCGTTATGCCATCAATGCAAATGGAAGAGTAGCTGCTGTCAAGTGTTTTTAGTCGAGAGGGTGAGCCCATAATGAGGAGCTCTGTTTTATCATCATTTAGACAAAGGCTGTGTGTAGCCATCTTGTTTTGAATGGTGTTGAATACTTTGTTGATTGTGGTGGTGTCCTGAGTGTAATGTCCAGTGATGGGGGTGAGGACTTGGGTGTGATCAGCAAAGTTTGTGTATGTGATATTCATTCAGTCCAATAGGTCAAAGAGGGGTTTGGTATAAGTATTGTACAGTGTGGGAGAGAGGCAGGAGCCTTGGGGGACTCCGAGTGGCACTGGGATGGGGTCGGCTGCCTCTTCGCTGATGAAGACTCTGGTGGTGCGGTCGGATATAAAGAACTGGATCCAGGAGGTGGCTTCTGGTGAGAAGGGAAAATTGTGGCAGAGGTTTTGGCATAGTTTTTTGTGGTCAACTAGGTTGAATGCCGCAGATAAGTCTAGAAGAAGTAGAATGCTTAGATTTCTAGAGTCACGTATGCTGTCCATCTGGATTTTTAGGTTCAGAAGGGTGGTTTCCTTGCTGTGTTTATGGCGGAAACCCGATTGTCTAGAGCCAAGGAGGTGGTGCAGCTCAAGGGAGTTTTGGAATATTGAGCATGGCACACAATCTAATATCTTCAAAGGGAAGGGCACTGTGGTAATAGGTTGATAGGTGGTAGGAATGAGTGGGTCGAGTGTGGGTTTGTTGAGGAGGGGGGTGATCCATGCTGCTTTGATGTTTGCTGCAATGAGGTTGGTGGAGAAGTATGCGTTTATGAAGTCTGTGATAATGGGGGTGAGAGCGGGGGCACATAGTTTAACTAAGTGTGCGGGACAGGTGTGGCTTTTACAATGAGTAGGTTTTAGGGTGAGGATGGTGGACAGCACCTTCAGAAACACAATACAATCATTCTTATCAATCAGCAGTGACATTTACCAATTTCCATATTAATGTGCCAAAAATATAGCAATCACCCCGACTCGGGATGTACTTGGCAGGTAACAGCCTGAGAGGAAAAGGGTCTAAGTCCCTTTTCCCTTTCCATGGTGGGTGCTGGGAACGCGAGGAGCACCGGGACCGGACCACTAAGCTCGGGTCGACCAGGTAAGTGGGGAGGGAGGGAGGTGTGGGGAAAGGGAGCCGTATCTCTTTGCGGGTGGGGGAGGTGGTGGGACGTGGGAAGGCAACAGGGAGATGCTCCCTTTTGTCTCTAACACAATCATGATGGTGCATCGGGTGGCTGGAAAATTCAGGAAGTACACTTTGTGATCTCGCCTGCATTTCCAGCGACCTGATTGACTCAGCACTCTTCATCAGGTGCGAATAACTATTTCAAATCATAGGTAAATAAAATAATTCACAGGATTTTATTCGGCACAGCAAAAAGAACAGATAGCTGCCAAGTGACCCCATGTCATGTGTCCCTCCTTGGCAGATTACTGGTTATTTAGCGAACAGTACTTTGAGTTTTGTAGCTTGTTGCGTTTCTTTGCCATTAAACGTGTTGGCCTAAAAGTGCCAACATGCAGCGAGGTTGGTTGAAGAAAGGACTGGCAGGAGGTGCTGCACGTGGCATGGGGTCATGTGGCAGGTATGATTAAGCTCAATGGGGCCGCCATTATCGTGGTTTAAGGACGGCTCCTGAATCGTGCTGATTCAGTTAAAAGTGAGGATATGCACAAAGGCAAAGCCCAATTATCGATTAGAAAATCTGCTAATCCTGCGAGAATCAGCTCTCATAAGCCTGCACCCCAGTGGAACGTCCCCTTCCTAAACCCGTACATTTACACAGTTTGATCCCACTTTGGCGACCAATGCTCATTGGGAACTGGCGAAGGCAGGCACTCTAGTCACTCCACCTATCAAATGTTGCCACCTCCAGATGACCCATGTTCTGTTCCTGTTATTTTACTTCACTGTGCGCTACTGCTGCTAAGTCAGCCACAGCATAGTACAGGGTGCCAGTGACGGGGGCAGCGGGAGGTGCAGGCAGCCAGAGGCAGCTGCCGGTGTGTGACCGCGTGGCCAGCAGTCACACCAGTTCATCTTTCAAGGCACCCAAAATGATTCACCGCAGGCCGACTGCATCGAAGCCCATTTGCTCGGGTCCGTGGTTGGTGCTGCAGTGAATCATTTTTCCTTGTGGGGCCACTTTCCCAAATGTCCGTAGTGCAGGGGACACCCCGCAACCTCCATTCCCCGAGACTTGGCCGCTCTCCACCACCTCTTCCTGCTTCTTAGTAAGCACATGCGCAGTCCCAGACAGGCCACCGTTCGATGAAAGCAGCCTGTCGGGAAATCTTTTTGGCAAAATCAGCCCCCTTTGAGACAAGACAAGCCTCGGTCTGCCTGCAGAAGCTTGATTTGCTTGTATCTTGGCTGTTGATTTAGAGAGACCCTAGATTCAGGAAGCAATGTAGTGCTGCACCTTTATAGGGGCTGTAGGCAAACATTGACGGTTACAGGGGTAGCCGTCCTTACAATATATATGATATGGCATTTATAACGCGCCTATATACACAAGTGTTTTAAAGGCGCGAATATAGAAACAACAACTGGACGATCATTTAGGATAGCAGAGAATAAAGAACATTTGCATTTAGTGAGACATATGTAAGATTGCTGCAAGGAGGCAGGGATGGTGTGCCAGGGCCCTGGGCTATAGAGGGTCGCTGTCAGGAGGCATACATGGCTATGTGGGCTTGGAGGGTCGTACCTCATGAGGTATTACTTCAGCCCCCTAATACACTCCCCTCCTTCACTCCAGCGATGATGATGGGTTATTTATAACGCGCTTAATACCCAGAGAATTCTAAGCGGGTGACGTCTTGCTTCCAAGGCGAGCACGTTGCCCCTGAGCTATCCTCCCGAGACCAAATAAGAAACCAAATGCATTGAGATGCAATTTTTGCTGGTAAGCAGCTCATCCAATCAGATTTGAGAAACGCACACCTTTATTTTTTTTTAATCACAGCTGCTTGCTTTAGTAGCATCCCACATTCGGTGTCATGGTCCCGTTGTAACGTGCGTGGACAATGGAACATATAGCCTTTACATGCATAGGACATATATGGGATAAAGTACCCTGTACCGAACGTTGCAAGGATATTACACAGTAGCACGGAGCTTAATGACCCGGAAGAGGAAACATGATGACATTGAAGTGTCTTTAAGGACACAGAAGTCAGAGATGACCTGATATTTTTTTACCTATGGTAGGGGGGGGGTATATTATTCCTCATAATACATAGTCACACTCCCCCCCCTTTTAATATGTCCTCTCCTGCTCACTCAGAAGCATGAGCTCTTTCTTATATGAAGAACACCCGAAGCATCTGCCCTATTGGAATAAACACCAATACACAGCCAGTGATGTTTGGGGACGTTCACATACATTCCTGGGGGGAGAGCATGAAGATAGATCCCGGCTCCTGTGTACTAAGCCTCAGCAGTGTTCTGAATGAACATGCTACCATGCGTGTCTTGTCAATTCATGGCTGTAAATTGTCAGAGGCAGTCAGTTCAACAGAAAGGAATCAGAAAAGCTCAGCCTCACTTGCATGATGTGTTTCAGTGGCGGCTGCAAACCTACTTATGTAGCTGCCTTTGACACTCTGTAGGTTCTGGCAGCAGGCATTCTGACACGCCGTCTCCCACCCCCCACGCCCCCTCCCGCCTCTTACTCCCACACACTAATCGACCCCAGGTTACTCCTCCTGAATATGACGCACATGTATGTATCTAATGAAAATATGTCTGTTGATCACGTGTTATGGCAGTGGGCCCTTATTGTCGATTTTATTTATGTCCGCCCCGCCAGCCGGTTTCCAAGTCCATGTCCGATTCTACTAACCCTACACCCCCTCCTCCTCAGGTGTCTGCAACACGGTGGTCAACAGATGTTTTGGACTCCTCACTATTGACAACGCGAGCTAGGGCTGATGGGGAAAACATCTGGAGAGCCACATGTTTGAGACCCCCGATACACGGTAAAGGTGCCCTACCAAGGGATTGCCTTTGTTATGTCTAGTGCTGCCTTTGTGTGTCATTTCTGCTTCAAGACGCCCACAATGTTCAGCAAACACAATATAATACAATGAATACGTCCCTGAAGGACTGTAGTCAATGATTACAGTTGGGTTTGGATGTACCTTCCAGGCAGTGGCTGAGAAGTGATGTCACAAGCAGACAGTAATGGCACCATTGTGTGCAGGTTTGTTAAGGTTCTTGCAGGTTTCACTGTGTTATAAAGGAATTCTGAGGTCTACTTACACAAAAAGGGCAATGCCAGTGTTGGCCAAAGCAAATGCCAGGCCCAGGATCCCACTGCCCATGATGGCATTGCTCAGGTTGAAGATCGACATTCCCAGCGAGGTGGTCCCAGGAACCTGCGGGAAAGAAATCTGTGTGATCAGTAGTTATTTTAGTAACATTTTTTTTTGTAAGTATTTATTTTAAGTCAAGGCAGTTTGACAAGCGTACATCGTAAATAGTAGCAAAGACGTGTTAACCCCCAGCCCCTTCCCCTCGGGCCCGTCCCCCCCCTCCCTCCATTCCCCTGCAAAGGCCTTCACTCTCCGGGCCCTCCTCTCTGTGGCCCCATAGTTTATGTGTCCCCTTCGGGTTCCTCCCAGATTCCCAGGGTCCATCAGGCATTTATAGGCTTATAGGTCAGGGCGGGAAACCGCTGGTCATATTCCAGTACCGGGCCCCAAATGTTCTGGAACCGGTGAAGGACCCCGGCCTTTGCTGCTGTCACCTTTTCCGCTATCAGTATGTCCCATAGTTTTGTCCACCAATGAGCTAAAGAGGGGCCGTCCGGGGACTTCCAGTGGCAGGCCAGCACCGATTTCCCGGCTTTAAGGCATTGGGTCAACAGTTTTGCCTTATTCCCGAAGCGTGGGTAGATCGCCGGGACTGGGAACCCCAGCAGGACGGGGCCAGGCTCTAGCGGAACCGCTGCCCCCGTGATTTGTGTAATGTTTTAACTGTATTTATGACCGGCAGCTGGGTACAGGGCATCAGGAATACAGATGCGTAATGAGGATAAGCATAGTACAGCATAATCGGTACACACAGCATGAGACAAGAGGATGGGTGTCTGACAGAACAATCCAAAACGTAATGGTAACATATCTTCACACGGTTTGGGTACATCAGGGCCATTGAGGTAGGAGCGAAAGGCCGACCAGCTATCGCGGGGTTTGGAGGTAGGTGGCAAGGTGGAATATAAGGATCCTCGCGTTCTTGCGCCCATGTCAATGTCACCAGCCATTCTTTTTTACAGTGGGGGGGGGGGTTGTCCTTCCACTTCAGGAGGATGGCTCTCTTAGCAACCATGCACGCTACGGACACAAAGTCACGGTGGGCCTTGTCATGCATCACTGGCCAGATGCCAAAGAGTATTCCCATGAGGTTGGACTCCAGTGAGACGTTCAGCACCCTGGAAATTGCATTTATGACTTGGTCCCAGTAGTTGCCTATCCGCGGGCATGACCAAAACGTGCAAATGATCTGCCGGGGAGTCGCGACATCGTGGGCAGCCCTGAGGTTGTGCGTGGGACACCTTGGAAAGCCTAGCCGGGGTGCAATAAAGCCTGTTGAGGAGTTTGTACTGTATGAATTTAAACCGGTAGATTAATGAAACTTTCTGGGTATGTCTACACATAAAGGGACCATTGGGCAACTGAGAGCTCGGAGCCTAATTCCCGGGACCATCCCTCGCGGCGCGCGGGGATGGAGGAGGGGCAGAATCTATTAGGAACTTTTATAGTGTGGAGAGGATGTGACTGCAGTCTCCTGAGTTTGCAATATAGGCCAGGGGGCAGTCTACAGGGGGCACATTGGGGTAGGAGGGCCATCTGGCTGAAACTGCTGCACGTATCCTGGTCCACCCCTGTAATTCCACGGCCTTGTTTCCATGCAGAGGGGGTGATGAACCTACCAGCAGGCAAGATATCCGCTACTGCCATGTAGCCCAACCGTTCCCATCTAGTCTAGATCGTATAATCCCAAGTAGGTGAAAGTTCTGGGAATTTACACAAGGGGAGCCAGCGGTAATAGGGCCTGCTAGTGTCTGTGGGGGTAAATAGAAGGCGCCATGAGCACAATGTAGAGGCAAGCGGATCAAAGGGGCAGTCATCCTTATATCTTTGGTCTAGTAGAAGTGTTTGGAAATCTGAATTTGTATCGCCTAGGGCCTCTAGTTTTACATGTGGGGGCGGTGGGATGTTATTGGGTACCAAAACGTGGCGAATTGGGCTTGAGCAGCTACCCAATACAGTTCCAGGTTAGGGCCAGCAAAGCCGCCCTTATCGTAAGGATGCGTCATGTCGAGCCATTTCTTGCGAACTGCTCCCGAGTGCCTCAGGCACTGTGCAAGGAGGTCATGTAGTTTGAAAAAGTATGCTTTACTCGACCATATTGGCACATTGGTAAAAGCGTATAGCATTTTGGGAGTATTATCATTTTAATTAGTGACAATTTGGCAGTGGGGGAGAGTGGGAGAGTTTTCCATGGCTGTATTTTGGTGTCCGTGTACAAACTGAGCGAGGTATAGTTGTCTCTTGTCATGGATAATTGAGTGCGGGATACCTTCACCTCTAAGTATTTGATGTGATCCAGAGACCAGCATAAGGAGGTAGTGCCACGACAATCCGAGGTCCGATCTGTGAGGGGAAATATTTCGGATTTCGAGAAATTGATTGTGAAGCCTGAGAGGGTGCCTATTTGCGTTATGTCCTCCAGTATTGGTGATAGGTTAGTGGCACGGTCTCTAATGCATAGATTCACGTTGTCTGCGTATAGAGAGATGATCTCGGGGAGGGGTCCCTTAGTCGGATCCCGCAATGTCTGTGGTGTATCCTGATGAATGCCGCCTTAGGTTCGATTGCCAAAGCGAAGAAAATGGGGGAGAATGGGCAACCTCACTGGTTGCCCCTCTCGAGTTGGAGTGTGGTGGATGTGTATGCATTCACAAGAACCTTAGTGAGTGGGCCAGTACACAAAAGTTTAATGTAGCTTAGCATATTGGGGCCGAATCCCATCCTCTTCAGAGTAGCAAAATGATAGTCCCAGGAGACCATGTCGAATACCTTTTGGGCATCGATCGTTATAACAACTGCCTGAGACTGTGGGTCAATTCTAGCCATTATGTTAAACAGACACCTGATATTAAGGGAGGTGGACCTTCCAGGGATAAAACCAGCCTGGTTGGGGTGGACCAGGTGTGGCATCAGCAGGAGTAGTCGGTTAGCCAACACCTTTGCCAGTATCTTGGTGTTGCAGTTTATGAGGGAAAGGGGTCTATATGAACCGCAGTCATTACTGGACTTGTCTGGTTTAAGCATATTTGTGATTAGAGATGCTCACAGAGATTCTGGCAGGGTGCAGAGATGGAGGTATTCTTCCCCCACCAGTAGGAGCACCGGAGAGAGCATTGCACCGTATTCTAGATAGAACTCAGTCGTCAACCCATCTGGGCCCAGACCTTTTCCTTTGGGGAGTGCAGAAATGACCGCCACAATTTCCTCGAGGGGAATTGGCTGTTCTAATTCATCCCTGGTCTGGGTGGAGAGTCAAGACAGCGGAAGAGATTGAAGGAAGGCTTGGGTGGCATGTTCATCGGCTGGTTTCAGCGCATGTATAATGTATGGTAAAAGGTGCAAAATACTTCCACCACATCTGCATCAGACCCCCGAGTGTTCCCATGGGCATCTAGGATCGAGTCAACGTGATCTTGACTACATTTGGAGAGGACCGTTCTAGCTAATGTTCTACCAGGTCTGTTGCTCTCTCCGTATTTCCTGCCCGCAGTCGGACGAGCGAAATACTGGGTTTATTTTAGAGCAAGACTCTCGAATTTCTCTAGTTCAGAGCACATTTTTGCAAGGAGTGTAGGGTCAGAGGTTCTAGAGTGTTCCTGTTTGTGGTGTTTGAGTGACCCTTCAGTGTTTCCCAGGTCTCTATGGATACATCTGAGGACACCCGACTCATGCAAATTTGCCATTCCCCTGATATACACTTTGAAGGCTTGCCATCTAGTGCTGTGTTTGGTATCACCTTGGGCGTTACTATCGAAATAGGAGTCTATGCCGGATTTAATGTCAGACCTGAGGGCTACATCCAGCAGTGCCGAGGATTTAAATCTCCAGGAGCTGGTCGGCGGGGTCGATTTAAGTTTTAGGGTTAGTGAGATTGGGGTCCAATGTCTGCCCTGAGGGCCATCCCCATTAGTGAATTAGAAGTAAGAAAAATATCGATGCAGGAGGACATATCATGTAGAGTGGAGAAGAAGGTATATTCTCTTGATAGGGGGTGTATGGTGCGCCACGCGTCCCCAAGTTCGAGCGTTTGCATGAGGAAGAGTAGCTGGTGAGCTGCACTGGTCTGGGGGCGGGGGACGGGTTTGGATCATCGGCACACCCCCATCCTCCTTTCCTGTCACTCGCTGGCCGGCCTCTCTTGGCCCTCTTCCTCCTCCCACTTGCTGGGCAACAAAACCTCAGTGTTATCTTCGACTCCACACTCTCCTTCTCTCCTCACATCTCCGACGTCTCCAAGAAGTCACACTACCAGCTGTACCTCCTCAGGGGTATTCTTCCTTTCCTCTCCTTCCCTTAGACGCTTACTGTCTCCAGAGCTCTGGTTCTCTCTAGGCTCGAATATTGCAACAGCCTTTTTCTAAATCTGCCTGCTTCCACCCTCCGCCCTCTGCAACTCATCCAGAACAGGACTGCGTGACTTATCCTTGGCCTCAAGCCCAGGGATCGTATCTCTCCAGGACTAACATCTCTGCACTGGCTTCCTGTGGCTGCAAGGATTAAGTTCAAAACCCTCTACATTGTCCACAAGGCCTTTTGGGGCCTTGGGCCTCAATACCTTCAACTCTCTCTTCCTAAATATCTTCCTTCTCAAGCTCTTCTCTCTTCCGCCTCCAACTCCCTCCGGGTCACTCACTTCTCCATGCAACGAGCTGGTGGTAGATCTCTTTCTTCGGCCGCAGCCTCCCTCTGGAACAGCCTTCCTGCCCCCCTGAAACTTGAGGAGACCCATCTCCGGTTCCGGAAGCACCTCAAAACCTTTCTCTTTGCTTCTGCTTTCTCTCCTCTTCTCCCCTGCAGATTTCCTGGCTGAAACTGACCTTGCACTGGCTACCTGGCCACCCTCTGATCTCGTGCCCAGGTCCCCATCCCACCAGTTGCACACCTGCACTGCCTTCCTTGCAACCCTGCACTTGGGGACTGTTTTTTCTGTATTCCTACAGTCCATTACCAGCACTTGACACTTGATGCCTGCATTTACCCTTTACCCTTGCCAGCTGCTGGCCATATTTTACTTATTGTTATTTATTGTATTATCTTTTTTACTGCACTGTCCCATCCCTCTTCCCTCCGCACTCTCCCCTTCCCCCTTCCTATGCACTTGCGCGATCTGAATGACACCTGGCCTAGTAGGATCGTTGTCTGTCTTCCCTCTGTTCGCCCTCCCTTGCCTTGTCGCGCCTTGAAATACTTCTGTATAGACGCGTTATAAATGCCATATCATATCATATAATATCATATCTTGCACACAGGAAGTAGGCAATAGGCTTAGCAATAATGGTGCGGTTGTCAGGGGAGCTCAGTCCGCCAAGTCAGCCGGTGGGTCGGGCATTGAGATCTGCGATTCAATAAATGTCAGTGCTTTGGTGGGCACCGTAAAAAAGTACAACTTGCCCTGGAATTGAAGTTTGAGTCGGGCCGGAAATAGCATCGCATATTGGATATTTCCCTCCCGGAGCATCTTCTGTACGCCGATGAATTGACGGCACTCTAGTTGAATGGGAATAGAGAAATCCGGGAATAAACGAATAGTTTGGGATCCCAGCCTTAGAGTTTTCTTTTCCCGGGCTAGTCGAAGTAAGGTGTCTCTGTCTCGATAGCTCAAGATTTTAGTAATGATGGGTCTGGGGAAGTCTCCCAGTTTTGGTCTAGGTGAAAGAGCACGTGTGCCCGCACCACAGCAAAGAATGGTGAGAGGGCGGGTTGGTCCAGTATGTCCCTGACAAGCTTTTTTCGATGGCCAGTTCCATGTTTCCGGTCAGGGCGTCTTCCGGGACTCCTACTATCCTGACGTTATTTCTCCGGGAGCGTGATTCAAGGTCATCACACTTGGCTTTCACTAGTTTCATGTCTTTGGACAGGGTGGTGACTGTGTCCTGTAGTGTATGGATATTGTCCTCAGTAGTGCCAATCCTGACCACAGCCTTGTTTATCCGGGGTTCTTCATGTGCTAGTTGGGAGCGTATTGAGGCCACGGTTGCATTAATGTCATCAAGTTTTTATGTACAGCCGCAAAGCCTTTGGCCATGGCTTTCATCATTCCCGTAAGGTCTGGTAGAGGCGCGGGTTGTGGAGACACATTGGTTCTGGTGGGGGCTGCCAGAGGGAGCCAGATCATCTTGTGCGGTTGCATTTGCAACCTTATCCATGGCGCCTGCCTTTTTGATCCCTCTTGATCCCTTTGTCATGACCAAGGAGGATGTGCCAGTACCGTGGTGTAGAGAGGTGTTGAATATAGTAGACAGGATGCTGTGTGCAGGCAGATACAGTATCAAGGGGGCAGCCGGTGGTGGGAGTGGGGTTGAGTAAGGTGGTGTGGGGGTCCGAACCAAGAGGTGTCCGAAGCCCCATATGGTCAGATTGCACTTTGTCTGTGGGGCACGCTGCTATGTCTTCCCAAGAGTGGTGGTTGGTGTGCCACAGGGGGTGCTTCCCACCAAGACAGCCCGGTAGGTATTCAGTAGGAGCAGGGCACCAGGCACATTCACTCGTTCAGTGGACAGTAAGCCCCTAAATGGGTAGAGCGTAGGCAGCATGGATATAAGCAGCAGGCGGGATATATGTTGGGTCCGGGGAGGCATATGACTCAGCAGGGGAGATATGAGGCCTGGACTGGGAGTCCTGCGTTGGTGCCCACAAGAAGTGTTAGGGCGCTGTAGCATTACATGGTGCAGAGATGGACAGTACATCCGATGAACACCTCCTCCCTTAGCTGGGGAGCAATCGCCTCCGCAAGATGTCCCTGACGTGCGCTATCCTTCCAGGCCGCTCTGATCTTGGTGGTTCTGCCTTAGATGTAGAGGCGGTGGATCCAGCAGCGAGATGTCTCACCCGGCACTGACACCTGGTTCAGGTCACAGGTCGAACGCTGTTATGTGTATAGTATGGTGGGGCAGTCATATGGGGTGACTCAAGCCGTCAAGGATGCGAAGCATAGGGGGCAATGCGCCCGCCCGGAGGTCGGGGAAAAAGCTAAGCGGGTAGCGCCAGTCTGGATTGTCTATGGTCACGGCACAGAGGGGGCCGTGGTGAGTGGCCACAGAGCTGGTGTGTAAATGGAAGGGGCCTCTCACCTGTGGGTTGATCCAGACTCCTGGATCGGATGGAGGCGTAGGAGTAGGTGCTATCCTCTCTGTAAATCCCAGCAGGCAGCGAGTCTCAGCGGTAGTGGTTGCAACGTAATGGTGCCAAAGAGAAGTGCGCGCAGGGCCCAGACCTATGCGACATTCAGTACAGGCAGTCAGAGGGGGCTGGGACTCGGGGAAGCCATCCATGGTGGGCTGGCGGGCCTAATCTGTAAGTGCCCAGCAGTGAGAGCCAAGAGTCGAGGATAGAGCGCCAAGGTGGGATCCGGGCAGAGGCACGAGGAGCGGCAGCTCACAGGAGGAAAGAGCCACCTCAGGGGAGCCCTCAGTCCGAGATCTGGTCCGCAGGCGGAGCCACCGGATTTGGATAGTGGGGCGGGTGTAGATGGTGCCCTTGCCTGGGGTGCCCACCTCACCAATTGTCCTTGCCGTGTAGTGTAGCCTCTGTTCAGGTGTCTTTGACAGGCCGTGCCACCCCCAGCCAGAGGAAATGGGGGTCCGGCACCGCGGGAGGTGCTGCACCGGGCCAGGCCACCCCCGACAGGGTCCGGACTCACTGCACCTGTCCCTGGACCACTCAGCAGGGTGTTGCGTGGTGGGAAAGGGAAAGATGTGACGCGGAGGTCTCCCGGCGGGGAATCCGCTCGGTCCAGGACTCCAACGGTATGGCAGAGTTTTGGTGGGCAAAGGATGTGCGGCTCACTGACCCGCCGGGGCCGCTCCTCTCCCACCGCTGCAGGCTGCCCATTCAATCAGCGATTTCACAGAGGGGGGAGCACATCACTTTGCCTCCCTTGTTCCAGGCACCCCTGGGGGGCTCGGACGTCCACACACGGGGTCTTAAGCTACATGTCGGATTAGGTCTGCCACCTTGCTGCAAGGTTTTTCATTGCGTTGCAGCGCTCAAGGGCTAAGCGGCCATTTTTCTAGGCTGCTCAACATCGCCCCCCCCCAGTGTGATCAGTAGTTCTTGTGCACGTTCCCTCTCCCTCACACAGACACTGAGCGCATGGTGGTGGCACACTGTATGGCAGAGATCAGATGAGACATTATGTATATTGCAGGGTGGTGACACACTGTATGGCAGTGATCCGACAGGACATTATGTATAGTGCAGGGTGGAGGCGCAGCATATGGAAAGGATCTGATGGGGAATTATGTATAGTGCAAGGTAGTGGCACACCGTATGGAAGTTATCCTATGGAACATTATGAATAGTGCTGGGTGGCGACGCGCTGTATGGCAGTGATCCCATGGGACATTATATATAGTGCAGGATGGTAGCACACCATATGGCAGTGATCCGATGGGACATCATGTATAGTGCAGGGTGGTGGCACAGTATATGGCAAGGATCTGATGGGACATTATGTTTAGTGCTGGGTAGTGGCACACCGTATGGCAGTCATCCAATGGGACATTTTGTATAGTGCAGGGTTGTGGCACACTGTATGACAGCGATCGGATGGGACATTACTCGACCAAATCTTTCCTGGAAGCAAATAAACTCTACAAATCTGCCATCATCACACACAGAGCTAACACCCTCAACACCCGTATGAATAATGCATCCTCAAACTCTGAGAGAATTGGAAAACCCTGTCCCCTCCAACACTCCCATCAATTCAAGCAAAGGTTGGTGCACCACTATACAGAATGCACTTGCTTCCAAAATAAATCTCAACCAATAAAAGTACACCTCTCCCACCTTCCAATACAAACAATGGTTTGTATTGGAAGGTCAGCCACGACCAGGTCCTGGATACCATAGCTAAGCTAAAACCATCTAACTGCAAGGGAGACGGCTTCCCTGCTAAATTAGTCAAACTCTGCACACCACCCCCACGCCCATCATCACTAAAGTCATCAATGCTTCGTTCTGTACGAATGTTGTCCCTGTCAGCATTAAATAAGCATGGGTCACCCCACTCCTCAAAAAACATAGCTAGACCCCACAGTACCCAGAAATTACCGCCCCATAAACACAGTTCATTTTCTTTTGAAGATAATTGACAAAATTGCCTACTCACAAATAAAGACTCATCTTGAACAGAACCACCTCCTAGGAGCCAGTCGGGCTTCCAACCTAATCATAGCACCGAAACGGCACTGCTGGATCTTAAAATTCAAATGGATTCCTCAAGAGACGCCGGTAAACTGTGTATCCTGCTCCTATTAGGCCTGTCAGCCACCTTTCACTTGGTGGATCATGACAAACTCTGCAATACATTGTCGGAAAACGTCAAGTTCTCGCACAAAGCCACGCTCTGGGTCAAATCCTTTTTCTCAGAACGGACCTCAAGAGTGTCATTAGGTAAGGAAGCCGTTGACCCCAAACCCATCCCTATAGGGGTGTCACAAGGCTCATGCCTTTCGCCCACCTTCTAGAATGCTTACACTAAGCTGCTATTTGCAGCTCTTGACGCCATGGGTGTTATATACACGAACTTCGCGGATGACACTCAGATTCTAATCCCCATCACATGTAATCATGAACAAGACATAATCACTGTTAACAAAGTATATGCTATAATCCAAAACTGGATGCCTACTTACAGTCTATGCCTTAACGCTGAAAAAACAGAGATTGTCATCGGGGCTTCCCCGCCAAAATTAAATCTCTCCACCCCGACTACTCATCCATCACAATCGATGGAACACCCATAAATGTCCTCAAACAGGTCAAAATGCTGGGCATCCATTTAGATACCAACCTAGCAATGACCAAACAGGTCAATGTCGTCATCCACCTCCTACACGGCTAAACGTATTGCTTTAAGTTGTCAATTTCTGACCCCACAAAACTGTATCACATTTGCCCACGCACTCATTCTTTCTAAATTAGACTTTTGTGATATACTATTGCAAGGTGCTTCCAATTCAAATTAGGATAAACTCCAATTATTGTAAATAAAGCGCTGCTAGCAGCCCTTGGCATAAATAAATCTGACCACATTTCCAAAACCAGGAGGGAAGTACATTGGCTTCTGTTAAAGCAAGAATCGTCTTTAAAAGGCTCTGTATTATCCACAAATACCTCAACAAGACAGCAGCCACCTACCTTAGCATTGCCATTACCCATACTAAGGCCACAAGAACTTTGAGATCCAACAATTGCACCCAGCTCTTCGTCCCACGATTCAAATTCACCAGGGCAGCTGGGAGCAACTTCCCAGTGTTTGCGGCCAAAATCTGGAACTCCCTTCCACTGCACACCAGAAATGAGGCCTCCCACCAGAGATTCAAGAAATCGCCAAAAATCTGGCTCTTCAACAAATACTAATTAGTAGTAGTCACCCTTGCCTGACGAACCATACATCAATGCAGGATCCATCCCCCTGCTTCTTACCTGATCTGTGACTGTGACTATTCTTTTAGCCTCTTATCGCACTCATATTATATCTGTTACTATGTTGTAAGCATATCACTGTAACCTGTGATTCAAGTTTACTACGCAGGAGGTACTGTATTTTGTATGTAACGTAACTATTTCCTTCACTGCAACCAGAGATGTAAGACTTCTGTAACCTACGCCGTGATACCCTCGGGTTTGGGCGTATAACACATGCTTTAAATAAAATAAACATCATTATGTTTAGTGCAGGGTGGTGTAGGGCAGTGATCGGATGAGACATTATGTAAAGTGCGGTGTGGTGGCACACCGTATGGCAGTGATCTAATGGGACATTATATATATAGTGCAGAGTGGTGACACACCTTATGGCAGTGATCCTATGGGACATTATGTATAGTGGAAGGTGGTGGCACACCGTATGGCAGTGATCCTATGGGACATTATGTATAGTGCAGGATGGTGGCACACAATATGGCAGTGATCGGATGGGACATTATGTATAGTGCAGGGTGGTGGCACACCGTATGGCAGTGATCCTATGGGACATTATGTATAGTGCAGGATGGTGGCACACAATATGGCAGTGATCGGATGGGACATTATGTATAGTGCAGGGTGGTGGCACACCGTATGGCAGTGATCCTATGGGACATTATGTATAGTGGAGGGTGGTGGCACACTGTATGTCAGTGATCGGATGGGACATTATGTATAGTACAGGGTGGTGGCACACTGTATGGCAGTGATCGGATGGGACATTATGTATAGTGCAGGTGGTGGCACACCGTATGGCAGTGATCGGATGGGACATTATGTATAGTACAGGGTGGTGACACACTGTATGTCAGTGATTGGATGGGACATTACGTATAGAGCAGAGTGGTGGCACACTGTATGGCAGTGATCGGATGGGATAGTGCAGAGTGGTGGCACACCGTATGGCAGTGATCGGATGGGACATTATGTATAGTGCAGGTGGTGGCACACCGTATTGCAGTGATCGGATGGGACATTATATATAGTGCAAGGTGGTGGCACACTGCATGGCAGTGATTGGATGGGACATTATGTATGTCAACGAGAAGGGGGAAGGAAAGAGAGAGTAGTGGAGGGAGGGTGGGACAGTGCTTCCTCCAGACAGACTCTCACCATCATCCTCTTTGTCGTTCCTTCGGCGTCCTTTGGACTCCTCATATGGTCTCTGTGCTCTTTCCCTTCTCTTTCTCAGCCATGAATGGTGGCACCCAGTGGGAGGCCTTCCTGGCCTCCTTCCACTCCTCTAAGTCATTTTTAATGTCTACTTTAACGGCACCGTCATGGTCCAAGGCCCTCAGACTAACCTTCTCCTTGACAGACGGTTCCCACGCCTCATCAATTTCCTTTCTTCTCCTGCTGTCCAGTCTCTCCCTCCTTCAGCTTCCTTGCCTCCATCCTCTGCCTCCTTCTTGGCTACCTTGCCCTCTCCTCCTTTCGCTTATGCCCCCATGGGGCTCCTTCTACACCTCCGTAGGGCATACGTCTGATCTCTACCCCTCCCCAGAAGTCCTTCAAGGATGGCAACTTTCTCCATATTGCCACTCTCAACTCTCGCTCAGCTGTCAAAAACTCCTCTGACATTTGCCGCCTCATGGAAGAACTTGTGCTCGATGTCCTCTGTCTCACCAAGACATGGTTCAAGGCCAGCTTTGTCACAAGCTTTGACACTCATCTCCCTGATGGCTACAAGATCCTCTCCGTGCCCACACCCAACCGTTCCAGAGGTGGTGTAGCCTTGATCTTCCTGGAGTGGATTCCTGCCTCTCTCATTCCTATGCAGGCCTACTCCTCTTTTGAATGCCTTGTATGGAGGCTTCTTCTCTCTCCTGGCCACTCTCTTACTGTGGCTACCATCTATGTCCACCTGGCCAAATCTCCTCCTTCCTCTCTGAGTGGGCATACCTATCCCCCTCCCTCCTGGCCTCGACCACTCAACTCCTCCTTCTTGGAGACTCCAACATCCATCTGGGTGCTTCCTGTCCCTCCTCTGGACTCTTTTGCGACCTCTGCGACTCTCTTTCTATTCTCCTCTCTGGCCCGACTCACTCTGCAGGGCACACTCTGGATGTTCAAATCTCTTCAGACCTCCCCCTGTATCCGTCTGATAACTGCTCTCTCCTGGAGTGATCACTGTCTCCTTTCCTCCCATCTCTCCCTCTCTACCCCTGAGGCCCAGCCAACTCCAACACTGCCACCTACCTTCTCAGTCATCCGACCCATGAAGTGTGTGTCAGCTGAGGCTTTTGCTACTGCTTTCTCTCCCCCTCCTCCACCTTTGACTGACTCGCATCCTGGCACAGCCCTTTCCATGCTCTACTCTTCTATCTCTGATACTCTTGATGTTCTTGCCCCTGTCATGAGGATCTGCTTGAAGCCCAAACCCAAGTGCAACTCTTGGTATGACTCTGACCTAGTTACCCTTAAACGCAAGTGTAGGGTGGCTGAGAGGACATGCTGGGCTTCTTGTGCATCCTCTGACAAACTGGCCTGCTGCCTGCTCCAAAGGCAATGCCGGCTCCTTGTCTGCACTAAGAAGAGAGCCCATATCCAAGCCTGCATCTCTGCGGCATCTAACATCTCGGCCGATCTCTTTAAAATCAGCAAGGAGCTGGTCAACCCTGCTCCAGTCTCTACCTCTCCTGTCGCCTCCCAGGCCCTTTGCACAGCCTTTGCCTCTCATTTCATCAAAAAAACCCAGGACATCCTGTCCAGGCACTCGTCCTCCCCTCCTCCTCCTTTCCTTTCTCTCTCTGATACCTCTGGCCCCCCTGCAGCCGCCTCGCCTCCCTCTTTGTCATCTTTTCCTCTGTTCTCCCCTGACGAGATTTCCAGACAAGTCCAATCTATGAAAGTCTCGTCAAAACAGGTTTTCCGCTGTTTGTCCGAAACCATCAAGGACCACATTGACTCCCTGGCTCCTGCTCTGGCCGACTTCTGGAACCACTCTTTCGCCGCTGTAGCCTTCCCCTCCCCTCTGAAGCACTCTCTCGTGCACTCTCTCCTCAAAAACACACAGCCGACACCTCTTGCCTGGCTAACTACCGCCCGATCTCTATCACTCCTTTCCTGGTCAAACTCCTGGAAAAGTTGGCCATCTCCCAGCTTAACCTCCACACTGATTCTTTTGGTTGTCTCCATGACCATCAGTCTGGCTTCAGATCAGCCAGAAGCATGGGAACTGATCTCCTGAACATCTGTGAAGACCTGCTCTCCAACCTTGATTCTAATCTCCCCTCTGTCCTCATCTTACTTAATCTTTCTTCTGGCTTTGACACAGTCAACCATGTCATCCTGCCCAGTCGCCTCTGTTATAATCTGGGTATCACTGATCAGGCCCTAGCATGGCTGCCCTCCTTCCTCTCCAAACGACTCTCCCTGGTCCAACTTGGGTCTTTCCTTTCCTCTATCTCACTTTCTATCTTTGGTGTCCCCAGGGGTCTAACCTCTCTCTCTGGCTCTTCAACCAATACTTGTCACCGCTCGCCCACTGCATTGCTACTCTCTGCTCAAACTTTCAGGGCTATGCAGATGACACCCAGTTTGTTTTAAGGCTCCCCTCTACGGCTCTGCCACCTCCTCTTCCTCTCTCATCTCAGACTGCCTGTCTGCAATCCAGGAGTGGTGTGCCGCCAACGTCCTCTGCCTTAATGTCAGTAAGACTGAGATACTTCTCAATCGGCACACCTGCACCTTCCTTTCCTGTCACTCTCTGGCCAGCCTCCCATGGCCCTCTTCCTGCTCCCACCTGCGAGGCAAAGAACCTTGGGATCATCTTTGACTCCACGCTTTACTTTTCTCCTCACATCTCTGATGTCTCAAAAAAGTCTAACTACCAACTGCACCTCCTCAGAGGTATTCTTCCTTTCCTCTCCTTCCCCCAGAAGCTCACTGTCTCTAGAGCTCTGATTCTCTCTATGCTGGACTCTTGCAACAGCCTCTTTCTAAATCTGCCTTCAACCACTCTTTGTCCTCTACAGCTCATCCAAAACAGGACTGCAAGACTTGTCCTTGGTCTCAAGCCCTGGGATAGTATCTCTCCAGCCCTGAAATCTCTTCATTGACTCCCAGTGACTGCAAGGAGAAAATTCAAGACCCTTTGCATTGTCCACACAGCTTTCTGGGGCCTGGGTCCACAATAACTTCAACTCGCCCTCTGTAAATATATATTCCTACTCGAGCTCGTTGCTCCTTCACCTCCAAATCCTTCAGGGTCAGTCCCTTCGCCAAGCAACGAGTTGGTGGTAGATCCCTTTCCTCGACTGGGTCCTCTATCTGGAACAGCCTCCCTGACTCTCTGAAACTTGAGGAGTCCCATCTTTGGTTCTGGAAGCACCTCAAGACCTTCCTCTTTGCTTCTGCCTTCGCTTTTCCTCTCCCCTGCTAATCTGTCTGCTTTGGCACCGGACACTTGGCCACCCAGTGACTTCGGGCCCAGATCCCTGCCCTCCCAGCTACACACTCGCACTGCCTCCTGTCAACCCCTGCACTTGGGTCTGTATCTGCAACCCTAGAGTCCACTTTCATCTGCTACCCTACAGTTCCCTTCCAGCACTTATCAGACACCTGTTGTTTACACCCTATTCTCACACTTCCCACCTGCTGGCCGCACTACCTGTTGTTGTTCTATCACGTGTTCGGCACTTTCCACTCCCCTCCTGTCCCTCACACTTCCCCCCTTCCCTCTCCCCTGCATTGCATGTTCTCAATGTCACTGGGCCTAGTAAGATGGTTGTTTTGTCCTCCATTGTTTACCCTCGCTTGCCTCGTCGCGCTGTGAAATCACCTTGAGCGTGATACAAATAAAATATCATATCCGATGGGACATTATGTATAGTGCAGGGTGGTGGCACACTGTATGGCAGTGATCGGATGGGACATTATGTATAGTGCAGGGTGGTGGCACACTGTATGGCAGTGATCGGATGGGACATTATGTATAGTGCAGGGTGGTGGCACACTGTATGGCAGTGATCGGATGGGACATTATGTATAGTGCAGGGTGGTGGCACACTGTATGGCAGTGATCGGATGGGACATTATGTATAGTGCAGGGTGCTGGCACACTGTATGGCAGTGATCCTATGGGACATTATGTATAGTGCAGGGTGGTGGCACACTGTATGGCAGTGATCGGATGGGACATTATGTATAGTGTAATGTGGTGGCACACTGTATGGCAGTGATTCTATGGGACATTATGTATAGTCGTGGGTGGGGGCACACTGTATGGCAGTGATCCTATGAGACATTATGTATAGTGCAGGGTGGTGGCACACTGTATGGCAGTGATCCTATGGGACATTATGTATAGTGCAGGGTGGTGGCACACTGTATGGCAGTGATCGGATGGGACATTATGTATAGTGTAATGTGGTGGCACACTGTATGGCAGTGATCGGATGGGACATTATGTATAGTGCAGGGTGGTGGCACACTGTATGGCAGTGATCCTATGGGACATTATGTATAGTGCAGGGTGGTGGCACACTGTATGGCAGTGATCGGATGGGACATTATGTATAGTGTAATGTGGTGGCACACTGTATGGCAGTGATTCTATGGGACATTATGTATAGTCGTGGGTGGTGGCACACTGTATAGCAGTGATCGGATGGGACATTATGTATAGTGCAGGGTGGTGGCACACCATATGGCAGTGATCCTATGGGACATTATGTATAGTGCAGGGTGTTAGCACACCGTATGGCAGTGATCCTATAGGACATTATGTATAGTGCAGGGTCGTGGCACACCATATGGCAGTGATCCTATAGGACATTATGTAAAGTGTAGGGTGGTGGCACACCGTATGGCAGTGATCTAATGGGACATTATGTATAGCGCAGGGTGTTAGCACACCGTATGGCAGTGATCCTATAGGACATTATGTAAAGTGTAGGGTGGTGGCACACCATATGGCAGTGATAATATGGGACATTATGTATAGTGCAGGGTGGTGACACACCATATGGCAGTGATCGGATGGGACATTATGTATAGTGCAGGGTGGTGACACACCATATGGCAGTGATCCTATGGGACATTATGTATAGTGCAGGGTCGTGGCACACCATATGACAGTGATCGGATGGGACATTATGTATAGTGCAGGGTGGTGACACACCATATGGCAGTGATCCTATGGGACATTATGTATAGTGCATTTTATGTACGAGGATGCTAACTGTGATTTTCAAGGGATTACGGAGGCAATGAGTGACTAATCTCACATGCCCATCTGGAAGTGCCTGGATACACAAGCTCGATGCCATATCCCCACTAGGGCTCAATGAAGATTACTACCTAGGTCCATTCATTTGACACCATAAATCCACAAATATTTTTTTGAAATATTTAACACTATCCTGAGTATGCATAGCTATTGACAAGAATGTGAACCTGTATCACAGGACAGGTAAACGGGTTACCAGCAGTTGGATCATTCATTCAATGCTTGCTGCCAGCTATGTATTTTCGTTTTCTCAAATATTGTTGGCGGAAATTGAGTTTTCACCCTTAAATGAATATGATTCAGAATGCAAACCCTATGCAGGGCAGTGGACTCTTATTTTGCAATATGACTCCTAAATTTTCTTATGAACATGTTCGCATAATGGAGGATATAACGTCTGAGTTGATTACATGTAGAAATTGCACTAGGGGTCCATTTAGGGCCCTTGAGTACACCTAGAAGGACATGCGAGATTGGTCACACATTGCCTCCGTAATCCGTAAAAAATCTCTTTTACATCCTAATGATAAATGTACATTTGTAGTTTTTTCAGTGCACCTGATTTTTTATTATCTTTGCACATTAATTGCCACCCAAAAATTCCTGTTACTCACATCTCTCATAAACCAGTCAAGAGAGTAGTTGGGCGTGGTTGCGTTCCCCCTCTCATCCTTGAGCAACAGAATAAGCCTGTTTTAACACATGGACGTCTCTTGCTTATATCCGACGTCATCCACGCTGCCCGGGGGCGCTTCCAGATGGGCATGTGAGATTAGTCACTCATTGCCTCCGTAATCCCTTGAAAAATCACACAGTTAGCATCCTCGTACATAAAATGCACGTTTTAAGCTCTTCCAGTGTAGATCAGTCGTTATTAACTTTGTACCTCAATTGCCACTCACAAATTCCTACCATCTCCATCTCTAATAAATCAGTAAAGAGCGGAAGGTTGTTGTTGCATCCCGCCTCTCTTACTTGACTAAAAGAAGAAGACCGCTTCAACACTTGGACGTCGTTTGTCTACATCTGACGTCATCCACGTTGCCCACGTGATGACGTCACGAGGTAAACAATCGGTTTGTCCATATACAGCTTAACAGATCCATCTATTTCAGGATGAATTAGGGGTGTTCTTTCACATCCCTTATTAGTGAATGCTTCCACATGCCATTCTTGGCAATTAAACCATTTTGTGCATTCGAATGAGCTGAGGCTCTACGACACACACGCATGAGCGTAATGACGTCATGGCCTGCGCGCATGCACGGGATGACGTCATGCATCCACTTGACATAAATAACGCAAGCACTAACAACATGGAGGCTCGCTATCCCGGTGGATCGTGATTCCATGTTCGTGTGCCACATCCTCAAGGTAAGAACTAAGCCCATACTATTAGATTGAACCTCCCCCTGATGGACCCCATCTCTAAGATGTCCATAATAGCCTAATTAAAACCCACATCATTATTATTTATTTTTTAGACCCGGATGACACCCACGGAGACCTGAGAGCCTTACCTTCCGGTGTTACCCGTCGCTTGCAAACAGGAAGTAGACGCTCTGACTTCCATGTAAGTCCTTTCAATATACTTAGGAATAGTTATCCCCATGGAGTTTTTTACACTCCTATTATTAACCCAGTCACAATTTTCTCTGTGGCCTTACCTAACAGATAGAACCGGGAAGCAGCAGCCCAGTCAGCCCCTGGATGCACATATCGGACTAAAAACTTGAAAATCCTCACCCTGAGGACTTTTCCATCTCTATATCTACCCTGTGGAGTTTGAAAAACACAAGGTTAGAAGCTTTTTAAAAAAAATCTTTTTCAGCATAACTTGCTGGCCCCTATGACCACTTGAAGTTAGGCAATTTTTTCCACAACAGTCAGGAATATCTATGCATCTATTGTTTGCGAATTATAAGTCAAAACATCAGTTGGATTTGCCTTCTTGAAACCAGTATTGAAATTTTCCATCACTTGAAAATCTAAATGGTTATGATAAACGAATAATGATAAATTAGAAATACCATGATGATGTTAAGGCAGTTATATGGTACTCATTTATTGTCAGAATTGTTTACAATTATTATGTTAAATTACTAACATAAGCTCAAATTATAATTTCTCTTTAGAAATCACTTATTGCCCCTGATGAAGAGTGTGAAGCACTCGAAACTCGTTGGGCCTCTCCTGACTTCGACATCATGAATAAAAAGAAGATGGTTTCTTGTGACCTAAAATTTGCTGTCTGAGAAATTTTTCTTTCAAGATTATTCTATTACTTGATATATTTATTTTGATTGACCCTTATGTTTGAATACCTCTAATGTTTGGTCTGGTTTTCCAGACAAAAGATAGTGTGCAGGGGACGGAAGTTCCTGACTAGGGAACTTCTTTGTTCTTCCTACATATCACGCAACCTCGGTGTCAAGGTTGCATCCTTCTCCTCTGCACCTCAAAACACATCTCCAGATACAATTAGTTTTCGGTACATTGCAATCACACTTAATTTATTTTTACATAAAGGTGTGCTTATGGTGTCAATAGTTCTTTTCACAATACTTAAAAAGATTCAGAGAGTATAAGAAAAAAGAAAGTGGTACTTGGGTATCTTATGTAACTGAATCCTTAAAAAACTGGACTGGCTGGGTCGAAGGTTATAAGGTTTCTACCTTTGAAGGTCTGATAAGTCTTGTCATGCTGGAACACATTTTTGCATCTTCTTCCCCTGAGCTTAAGCAGCACTTGGCAGATTCCAAGGAATAGATAGATCCTAAGAAGCTAGCCATAGCAGCAGATCTATGGGTGTCACATCTAGTGTCCCATAAGGACAAGACTCATCCTGGCAAGCAGGAGAAAGGGAAAAAGTCCAAAGACAAGGAGGGTGGGGAAACTGATAAATCCTCTTCCCTAAAGGGCCACAAAAAGAAAAATAAGGGTAAGACACAAGAGAACTCACAGGGTAGTGGCGGTCAGCCTCCGAAACAGAACTCTGGTTATAATAAGCCTCCCTATGTGAACAGAGGATCTTGTTTTGCTTGTGGAGCAACTGACCACGTGAAAGGGGATCCCAGATGTAAGGTCAAAATCTACGAGGAAGAAAAGATTACCGGAGCATCCTTCTCCTCAGACTCCTTCCCCAGTGGGATAGAAGCTAAGGTAGTTTTAGTTTCCCTGGGTTCCTGGGAGCCTAAAGTCTCAGAGGCTTATGCTTGGATTCCAGATAACACCAAGCACTACTTTAAAGACAGTGTGCTGATCAATGGAGTAGATACTCCAGCTGTTAGGGATAGTGGGTGCAGTGGGACTGTATTGGATTCTACCTTGGTAGACCCAGAGGAAGTTGCCAGAGCTACTCTGATGCCCACTAAGTTGGCTGACGGCCTACCTCTCATGTTCCCAGTAATACCTGTAAATCTTACTATCAATGGTACAGCAGGCAGGATTCCAGTGAGCATTCAGAGGAGTGCCCCAGGAAATGTCTTGTTGGGCAATGATCTCAGAGCTTTTGGGCTTGTGGGAGATACTGCTGACAGACCCTGCACAAGGTCTCAAACGAGGGCAGCACTGCCCAAGACCAATGCCCTGCCCCAGCCTAAGGGGAAACCCAAGGCTAAAGGGGTCAAAAAATCAAAAAGACGGAAAGAGAATATTCCCCCTAACTCGCCTACCACTGAGGTGGAGGTAGTTGGTCAATCACCCGGACCTGACGAGGAGGTGGTGATGCCTGAAGTGTCTGACCCCAATGACCATCCTGAATTAAAGGATTTGTTAGTAGAAGGTGGTCCTGACAGGGAAGAATTTAGTAAAGGCCAACATGAGTGCCCATCTCTGGAAGGCCTAAGGAGACAGGCCTGCACCCAGCTTGAGGGTGAACCTCCTGGGAAGCATCAGATTTATTGGGAAGGTGGGCTCCTGTATAGTGAGCCTACAGAGTCTACAGAAGGAGACTATAGGAGGTTGGTGGTTCCCCTTGCTGTAAGACCCTTCCTCCTGCAGCTGGCGCATGAAGTGCCCCTTGCTGGTCACCTTGTATTAAGAGGACCAAGCAAAGGTTATCCATGCACTTCTACTGGCCCAAGATGGGGGTGCAAGTAGAAGGTCACTGCAGGAGTTGTGCCTCCTGCCAGTTATCTGGTAAGAGTGGCTCAAAAATCCAAGCTCCATTGGTACCAATCCCAGTTGTGGGGGTACCATTTGAGAGGGTAGGGATTGACATTGTTGGTCCCCTTGACCCCAAACATCCTCAGGCAATAGGTTTGTCCTGGTGCTGGTTGACCACGCCACCAGGTATCCTGAGGCCATCCCATTGAAAACTGTGACTGCCAAGTCAGTTGCAAAAGCTTTACTTGGCATCTTTACTAGGGTTGGCTTCCCTAAAGAAGTTGTGTCTGACAGAGGCAGCAATTTTATGTCTAAGTATATGTAGGCTATGTGGAAAGAATGTGGGGTCACCTATACGTTTTCTTCCGCATACCACCCCCAGACCAATGGTCTGGTGGAACGGTTTAACAGGACCTTGAAAAGTATGATTGGGGCTCTGGAAGAACCTCAAAGAAGAAAATGGGATCTTCTTTTACCATGCTTACAGTTTGCCTGCAGAGAGGTACCACAAGAGGGTGTTGGCTTCAGCCCCTTTGAACTTCTGTTTGGTCACCCTGTGCGGGGACCCTTAGCCATAGTCCAGGAGGGATGGGAGATGCCCACTCCCCCTATTACTACCAACGTAGTAGACTATGTGTTAGGGCTCAGAAAAAGGGTGGTACTCCTGATGGGTCTGGCTAGTGACACGTTGAAGGCAGGACAAGCTCTGGTGAAACATTGGTATGACCAGAAAGCTTCCCTCATCAACTTCACACCTGGTCAGCAAGTCCTGATCATGAATCCCATAAGGCCTAGAGCTTTACAGGATAAGTGGTCAGGCCCTTACACAGTGGTGGAGCCCCTGGGTGAGGTCAACTATTTAGTGCACCTTGGAAGGCCTGGACAGGCTCCAAACGTGTTCCATGTAAATAGGCTGAAAGCTTTCATCCCAAGAGTTGAAATTGCAGCACTGCTATTGCTTCAGATGTTGAGGAAGAGGGGTCTGAACCTCTCCCTGACCTTTTTCAAAGCAGTCCTTCAGATAGCTCCTTTGAGGGTGTCCGAGTGGCCCCTCACCAGACTTCTGATCAGCAGGCTGAGGTGAAACATTTGCTTAGGCAATTTTTCAAGTCCCCTGGTTTGGCACCTTGGTGCAAACATAACAGACACAGGAGACAGTGTACCTACCAAAAGTAGGGGATACAGAATGTCAGCTAAAGTACGATCTTACATTAAGATAGAGGTCAACAAAATGTTGGATCTTGGGGTGATTGAACCCTCTAGTAGTCCTTGGTCCAGCCCTGTCGTTTCGGTTCCAAAAGCAGGTACTTCTGAATTGAGGTTCTGTGTGGATTACAGGGCTCTTAATGCTGTCACCAAGACAGATGCGCACCCCTTGCCTTGAACAGCTGAGCTGGTGGATACCTTGGGTGCCTCCAAGTACCTCAGCACGTTTGACCTCACTGCAGGCTATTGGCAAATAGCCATTGCAGAACATGCCAAGGAGAAGACAGCGCTCTCAACTCCAGAGGGTCTTTACCAGTTCAGGGTAATGCCTTTAGGGTTGAAGAATGCACCTGCCACTTTCCAGAGGCTTGTGAATCATGTGCTGAATGGGTTGGATGAATTCTGTCTCGCATATCTGGATGATATAGCAGTTTCAGTGCCACCTGGGAAGACCACGTGAAACACCTTGGGATTGTGTTACAGGCTCTTCAGAAGGCCCACTTGACCATAAAGGCCAGTAAATGCCAGATTGGACAAGGCTCAGTGGTTTACCTTTGACATGAAGTAGGTGGAGGGAGGATACAGCATCTACCCAGTAAAGTACAAGCAGTACAGGACTGGCCTAACCCCACTACGCAGACCCAAGTGAGAACCTTCTTAGGACTCACTGGGTGTTACAGGAATTTCATGGCAGACTATGGCACCATAGCTGCCCCTCTGACTGCTCTCACCACTCCAAAGAAACCCAAGAAGGTAACTTGGACTGAAAAGTGTGAGAAGGCCTTCAACGGCTTAAAAGACTCCTTGTGCCAGGCCCCTGTTCTCAGGGCCCCTGATTACCAAAGACCTTTTATTGTGCAAACAGATGCCTCTGACACTGGGATAGGAGCTGTACTATCACAAGTAGATGAGAAGGGTAAGGAACACCCTATTGGCTTCATTAGTCGCCAGTTTAAGGACAGAGAGCTCAGATGGTCCACAGTAGAGAAATAATGTTTCTCTGTTGTGTGGGCCCTACTGAAGCTGAGGCCCTACCTCTATGGGACCCACTTCACTGTGCAAACTGACCATAAGCCCTTAAAGTGGCTAATGAACATGAAGGGAGACAATCCAAAGTTGCTCAGGTGGTCCATAAATCTGCATGGCTTTGACTTCACTATTGAGCATAGGCCAGGTGTCCAACATAGCAATGCTGATGGGTTGTCCAGAATGTTTAACCGACCTGAACAAGAAACTCATCCAGGGGTGGATTAGTTCCCCCTGTCCTTAGTCTGGGAGGGGCGAGTGTTAGGAAAGATTTCATATTTGAATGTAATTTATTTTCCCTCCATGTGGTAACCCCCAAACTTTGTGCTGCTGTTTTACACCCTGATCTACCCTTTGCCAGAGAAGCGCAGCCCTCCACCGCACTCCTCTGGGCTTTCGCTCAATTCTTATGGGGAAACTGACATGCCCTTAAGACAGTCAGTACTGGGAGACTTTGTTTCCCTTAGTTCTTTCCTCATGTTGCAGCTTTTGTGCAATATGTAACAAGAGTGCAATGTGGGTCTCTAGTCATTCCAAAGGCCTTAGAAACTCTCACTGGACTTATTAGGAACTGTGCAGGTGTGCCACGGACAGGACTGGTGGCAGCTACCATTTATCTTATGTTTTGAACCCTTTTTTGCCATATTATCTACGCTTACCGCGTTTGGCACAAATAGGTGGCCTGGCTCCAAAATGGACATGCCACACGGTTCTTTGTCCTGTCCTTTGGCCATCTTGCCCCTTCACCTTCCCCCGGTTTGAGCTGACCCAACCTTATTTGGTCATGCACTTTCCCGCGAAACCCAAAGCTTTTGTAGGCTTCTGCATGCCTTGTGTGTGTGCCTCCAGGATGTGGGCTGGGATGTCTGTTCCCAACACACATCCTGGGTGCCAGAGAGTCTGGAGTGTCCTGAATGCCTGGGACCACCGTGGTCCGTGATTGGTCCACGTATGGAGTGAGTGTTTGTGAGCAGATCTCCCATTGGGTCCTCTCCGTTTTGGCTTGAAGGGAACTTTGGATAAGAGGAGGCCGAAAACACCACTACCATGTCGATCTCCTGAGTTCACACCAAACAAGGGATAAGGAGCCAAGTATCCTGCAACAAGAAGCCGAGTCGAGGAACCGCTGGTGGTCCTGCTGGAAGGTTTGGCACCCTGAGCCCGCTGTCGTCCTGCGAGACCCCTATGCATCAGATCATCCTAGAAGGTCTGTGAAGGCGCTTCGACCCATTGGAATAGTGGGACCAACTATTCTCGGCACGTTCATCAAACCCTTCAAAGAAAGCCTCTTTGGAAGTGTCCCTGGGCCAACCAGTGGGCTGACCAGTTTACACGGGATGTTTGCTCTGTCACCGCTGCCGTTTTCGGGGAAGCCCTCGAAAACTGGCCTACTGCTAGCTCTGTGTCCACGGGACCCTCACACCGAATTTCGTACACTTGGCATTCCCAGGTCTGAAGTGAGACGAGTGCGCCCGAATCAGAGTAAACGCGATTGCCGTGTTGCCCTGCTGTGGTAACGACATGTGCACGTTCGCTGCATTTGTGACCCCCTTCATCCTGAATCCTGCTACCGTGGAATCTACACAGTGTCGAGACGTCCTGATTGTCACAGCCGAACCTGCCCGCAGCATGAACTGAACTGGCGAAGTCTGGGTCTGCCTGCGTCGGGGAACGGTGAGTAGTCCATACCCCAACCAGTGGCCCCTAGCGCAGGAACCCATTTCTCTTCCACCTCTGTTGCGAAATAGCGGATCCATCCCGCACTCTCACCCTGCTTCTGCCCGCAAGTGGAGGTCTTGCTTGAGTAGTGGGGACTTGTTCTTCATCTCCTCATCCACCTTCCTGAACTGTCAGAGACCCTTGAAGAGACCCTATTTTGTCCATTGGCACAAGCGCGTGCATGTACTATTGAGCATAAGGCTCCTCTCTTTGTAGGGCTTGGACTGCCTCATAGTTGGGTGTATTTCTGATGCCGAACTGGGTCTAACGATTACTTGCACTGCCTGTTTTCCTCCCCATCTAGGTGGTCTACATATTTCGTGCTTCTAACTCCTTAGACCCCTCGGTCTTGTATATATATTGTATTGATTGTGATGTGTTGGTTTACTTTAGTATTATTGTGATTCTTTGCTATGGTCGATGTTACAAAGGCCTTGTAATAAATGTGTCTATATTTTTAATATAACACCTGTCTGGAGTAATTTGTAAGTGTCCTTGCTTTGTGTGCTCATTGAGGTCTTTCAGTCACCCTCAACCCTCTTGAGACTTAGTCTTGACCGCTGCCATCACTACCCTGATTGGTCTGGCTTGTCCAGAGGTTACCCTGTTCCAAGAAACTAGGCTGGCCTTCTGAACCTCTGCCCCTCCAGGTCAGAGTTCAGAAATCCATCTTAACACACAGCACTAGTGTACTCTGACGGAATAATAAAGAGTGCCATCCTTAAATTATAATGAGCAGCATTTCCAAGGCAGCTGGACCCGCCCCCTTCTGAGCACTGTTAGGGGGCATTTTTCAGGGTCGGACTGGGGCATAAAATTGGTCCAGATACCAATGGAAAAGTGGCCCAGGATCACAGATTACAGCTCATTCCTTTCAGAACTGGCTGTTCGAGGACTACCCTAGGGTTTATTTTTGGAAAAATATGTTGTAAAAAATACATTTGAAAGCATAATTGCTTAGCAATATTGGTCAATACTAGCTTATGAAACTGATCCACTCTGGCCCAAAAAATTGCCCATTCTTCTCCAAAAAACCTGCCCATTCTAAAATCATGAACTGGCCCTTCGGCATGGCCTTATTGCCCTGCATGCCAGTCCGAGCCTGGCGTTTTTGCATATAACTGAATGCTCAGCCCTTTAGTAGCCGGTAGGCCTTAACTCCTGCATGGCTAATTGTATAGGCGCTATATTCATGCCGACTCCACAATTGTGTCAACTGCAACACCAAGAGGCCAGAAATAGTGTCAGGCTGAAGAGAAGAAAACATATGAGAAGCAGCCCCCAGTGGTATACAACAGGGGGAGGGGGAGGGTTTGATCCTTCAGGGTACAAGGACCCAGGGTCTGGAGTCGCCCCCATCCAACCGTGAGCCCACGAAAGAAAATGGCAGAAGAGGACTCCTGACAGACCTTGAAGCGATGGTGGTCTTCACAGAACATGGCGACCCTTGCTCACTGTAGCAACCTTACCCCAGGGCACACCAACCTGTGCAGGGGGGGGGGCACGCGTGCAATGCCCGTGCCCCCACCCTGCAATGGGGAAAACTGGCGGCGGGAACAAGGACCTGCCTGGCATCATAGAGGTCCATGGGTGATCATGCAGGCAGCGGAGGGCTCCGGGATGGACAATAGCCTCCCTCCGTGCAGGTTATCACACAGTTCCCCCCCCCCCCCCCCCGCCCCCATACGACTCACCCGAGATCCAAGCAACAGCAAAAATGTTTCCAGACGGGCCATAAAAACTCTGCTATGGTCCACTCCTCTCTCTATAATGTGTCCAAATCATTCGAGCGCCCAGAAGCAAGTCACTTTGCAGTTAATAATAATAATGTGGCGCTTTATATAGCTCTTCATGCTGGATTCCCCAGCTTCTAAGTGCTGTAATAATCAGTGTTACTATTATTTCCCTCTGGAACCACTTTCAATGTATCATCCTCGGGTGTGGGATGGTGAAAGGCTGAGTCAGCTCAACCAGGGTCTCAAGTCCTAGTCGCACGACGCTGTCTTGCCTCTTAAGGCGGGTGTGTTACACCCCCCGGCCCCCATTAAATCAAGTCAAATCAAATGACCAAAAACTCCTAGCAGACTAACAGGCCTGACTAACATACACAAGTGTGGACCCCAAAGAGAAGGGCATCAGGTGACCTTCACACCCCTAAGAAAGCCGCACACAGCATTATGCATGTGAAGGTTTAATGGACATATGTCAGCACGTTTCGTGCATAGACGCTTTCTCCTGGTAAGGTACTTTGCAGTTCCACTTTTCTGTTCAACCTAGGATCGCTTGGACACCCATATGCCCTGCACCGCCAGAAGGCTTCCTGCCAAACTCATCCTACACACTCTGTAGGGTCCATTGGCAGCTATCTCGATTGCTCCAGCCCCAAGAAAGTACTACATTCTTACTACATTCTACACAGTCACTTCAGCCTCAATTGGGGTGACTGATTAATTCTCAGAGGATAGCTCAGGGGCAACGCGCTCGTCTTGGAACGCAGTGCAACATAGGTTCGATCCCCGGTCCGCGCTTACAAACCTCGAAGCACGGGATAAATAACTAATTAATGCTTTGGACAACAACTCCCATGAGCCCTAGCCAACATAGTCAAAGGGGAGGGATCATGGAAGTTGTAGTCTAAAACATCTGGAGGGTTGCAGCCTGCTGTGTGACAGTGTAGTTCGAAAGTGGAGGTACCACCCTGCGGCCACTTGCAAATTTGGTGCAAGTGCCCACCTGCCCCTTGTCCCAGATAAATAATAAGTAAATAATAACAAGCAACAAACAGTAGTAGTGCACCCAGCAGGTGGCAAGTGCTAGGTTTGAGGCAACAGATAGGGGGAGTCTGGTAAGTGCAGAGAGAAGAAGAAAAAAAGGGGGTACTCTATGGTTACAGGTACAAGCCCCAGTGCAAGGGTTTGCCTGGAGGCAGTGCGGTTGGGTGGCAAGCTGAGCGGGTACCTGGGCCCGAAAGTCACAACGTAGGCCATGTGCACGGTGCCCAGAGAGAGCAGATCAGTTCGGGACAGGAGGGGCGAAGGCAGAAGAAAAGAGGAAGGTCTTGAGGTGCTTCCGGGAACCGGAGGTGGATTTCCTAAAATTTCAGAGTGACAGGGAGGCTGTTCCAAAGGGAGGCCCCAGCCGTGGACAGAGATCTACCCCGAGGCCGCTTCTTTGAGAAAAGACTGACCTTGGAGAGGAGCATCAAGGCCCTTGGAGCTGGTTGGATTCGGGTCAGAAACAGGGACGAAAAATATGTATTGTAACTGTGTGTGTGCTTGCATGCAAGTGCTTGCTTGTTCATGTACGTTTGTATGCGTGCATGCATGCATGCAAGGGTATGTCTGTATAAGTGTATGTATTAATGAGAGTTCAGCGTGAATGGTGTGTGTGTGTGTATATATATGGGTGCAAATGTGTGTCTGAATGAGAATGTACAGTGAATGTTCTAGGTTTGCGTGTGGACAATGCTGCCCGAATGTTCTGCGTGCGTGTGTTAATGATTGAGAGAATCTGTATGGGTGAGTGACTGGTGGGTGAATGGTTATAAATGTGTGCATATGAAGCTGGGGCCCAGGGGCATTGCAGCACAACACGTGGATGTTTTCTAACAGTGACATGACATGGTCTACTGGCATTATGGGCAAAGCCAACTTGATGAGTTCCATTACATGGAGGAGCATTTAGGGTGGGGCTTGATAGCACAATGGGGCAGTCAGCCAGGGCATTTTCTTTCTGTGGCTTGGCACTTTTTACTAATATTAAATGCCAGGCCAATATGATGTGTGTTATTAAATAGTGGGAGGGAGCATTTTTGCAGACATGTTTTCTTACTGTGGCTTTGCATGTTTTACTGGTGTGAAGAGAAAAGACGACATGGTGAATGTTCCTGCAAAGTGGCGGGGGGAGTATTTGTGCAGCCAGCAGGATTTGTTACTGACACGTGCCTTTTTTTACTGGCTTTATGGGTAAAGTTAACATGAGTGTCATTACATGGGGTGGTATTTGTGCAGGCATGATTCCTTTTTATGCAACTGCATTTTAGGGCAAAGTCAGCATGAAGAGTGTCATTACATGGAAGTGGGGGTAAGGAGAGGCATCTGTGCAGCCAGCAATAACATGTTTTGTTCCTATGGCATGGGATTTCTTTGTTGGCAATAGGGTGAAGGCCAACAGGAGTAGGTTTGTTCCTGGGGATATTAACACGCATGAACATCTTTTCTTATGGTTTCATTAGTGTGCATATTACTGGCCACACACAGAGCTGGGTTGGTACATTTGGGTGTCAGGACTCAAGGGCCAGGCACAGCACAGCACCCTTGTTTCTATGGTAGGTGAAAGATTGAAGGTTTGATTAAACCACATACCTAGAGCTTACACCTAGCGCAGTGTGTGGCATGCGCAGTGTGTGGCATGCCCGTGCAGCAGCACAATCATGATGCGCATTGCGCATGCGTGGTGGCCCAAGCCAGCTCAGAGGGTGGCGTGGCTCGTGCTTTGTTGTCGAGCTTAGAGGAGGGCGGGGATGCGGTCCCCAGAGTGGCAGAAGGGGTGTGGGGAATTTTGTGTTATGCCATGGCCTTCAGCCAATTCTACAAATTCCCCCCAAACCGCATTCAGCTCCTACAAGCATGAAAGATACTCAAATCCCACTCCCTAGCACCTTGCATAGGGCCGAGCTGTGTAGGCTCCTAGAGGTGATCTCATGCCCTTTGTCTCAGTGTACACGTGCACATTTAAATATCTAACATAGCAAATGTCTAATAAACAGCCTGGAGTCACCCTTCTCTGGAGGGAGGGCGATTTCAAGAAGAGCTCTGGTTCTAAACCCTGTGGAAATCATGTCAGCCCCTGGGGTACCCTTTTGTCTTTCTTGTTGTGAAGAGATCACAGCTGCACACACTGGGGGGGGGGGGTCACAGTGTGAAATACTCCCTGCCAAAATGCCTTTAATTCCCAGTAAGCGCCTGCCTGTGGCTGTCACAATGCTTTCAAGAGATCAGAGGTGGGGGGCAGCAGGAGGAGTTCGTAAGCCCTGAAAGCAGGGCCTGAATTATGTGGGACCCCCGTGGGGTCGGCTTCGGGCTCCAAGTCTGGCGCCGCTGGGCTGAGCTTCCACGCAATGCTTTTAGCTCGAAGTCCTTGTCCCTGTGGCTGCTTCGCTGTGCAGTCTACCTTCAAGGAAAGGGAGTCTGCGGCCTGCAGTTGAAAGCAATCCCTTCTGCCGCTGTTACTGTGGAAGGGACCTGCACTCTCATTAATGAATTAATTTATTTATTTTATTTATTGCATTCATATAGCGCGCACAGCCCTTAGGCATCTGGGCGCTTGACTTAAGAATGCAGTTACATAGGCATTGCTTGATTGCACGTGAGTCACATTGTGCGTGAGTTACATAGGCATTGCTTGATTGCACGTGAGTCACATTGTGCGTGAGTTACATATTTGCACCTTGCGGTAGTGTAAACAGACATCAGGTGCTTGCTGTTGTATTGCAAAGTGAAAGGGCAGCAAAAGGCTATTGAGCAGGCAGTATCATACAGCTGTGGACTGCAAGGTAGTTAGACAGTACAGCTGCACAGGCTAGCAGGTGACAGACAAAGGCGTTGGCGTGGTTGGAGTGTGGCTCGGTTGCAGTGGGTCCTGAGTGGGTGGTGGACTTGGTATTTAGTACTTAGTACTCGTTCACAGGACATTCTGATATTGGTTCTGTTGGGCGATCTACAACCATCTACTCTTCTAAACTTAAATTGCATGAGAGGTAGGTTTAAATGTACCCATTCAGGGGTCAAGTCCTAAAAATGTAACTGGGGGGGGGGGCGCTCATCAACAAATGCAATGGGATGTGACGTTGCCAGAAATTAGCATATCAAGGTGAAATATGCACATTTCATTAAATTGGCTTTTCATAACCATCAAAATTGCACAGGCGGAAAGGCATTTGCCTTTCATAAAATCAACACACACACAAATCCAAGAGATGATATTTTCTTCTAATAGTGGTTTTTAAAACGTTAGAAGGTGTGCATGTTTTAAACTCCAAGACCAATACAAATGTTTTCCCTGGAACTCGCAGTACCAAAATGACACATTTCACCTTTAGTTGTTTGCTAATTTTCAGTTGGTTATATAGTGTAGTGGTGAAGTGTCAGGTCTAGAACCCAAACCACGGCAGTTCGATACCCGAGGCCGGCTTTAATATAAGAATTCAAAGAGGACATTCAATGGTGCGTATTTTAGCTGGCACTGAGTCCACCCTCTGAAAAAAGTGGTGCCCTCGACTTGAGCCCTGCCTAAAGTGATTTATGCAGGCGCCACATGCAAATACCCCACCCAGGGGCATCGATCTGGGGTACACTGCCCAGGCGCTTTTTTTCTCAATCCCCGGGAGCCTTATTGCCAAGTCTCTTAGCGTAGCCTCGGTCTACACATTAATATGTCAAAGCATGTAAAGAGCTGTGACTATTCAGTTGCACAGTGATTTTGAAGCGCCATCAAGCTCACAGAGTTTACACAACGGCCACGGCATTCATGATGTACAGGGTAGAATGTCTGTTTTCGTGGATTACTTACAAATTCCTCTCCCTTCCTTTTCTCCAGGTGACTGCTGGTAAGACTCCTCCGGCTCTCGCGGTCAGCGATGAACTTACTGAAAAGGGAGGAACATTGCAGGGGTCACGTGATGTTCTTCTTCATTCCAACACACACAAAAGCAGACCAAAAGACACTGACTTTTATTTCCCAGTCCACCCCTGCATTGGGCTCACGCAACGTCTTAGAGGGGTGCTATGTTGTGACAGCGCCAGTTATTTTTTTGTTGAGTTGTTTGCTAATGATTTTTATAGATGTTTGGAGGCCCCTCCCAATCCCACTCCTCTCTGATTATTTCCTCCCTATTCCCCATCCCCCCATACGCCTTACATCACCTTACCCACCCCCCCCCCTATATTTTTCAATTCGTTTTTTTATTTAAACATTTTCTTTAAAAAAATTAATCGAAAAATATACTGGCGATGTAACAACGTCGTACCGTAAGAGGGTCGGGGGAGGAGGCGGGGGCAAATAATGTCTTTCCACTTTTGCACAGTGCTTGAATGAGTAACAACCATAGCGCCAAGTGGCCACGTGACATGAGAGCCACCTGCAGCCATTCCTCGCTTTAGAATAACTTGCACTTTGCATGCTGGGACTTGCATAATGATAGGTTACTATACTTTTAAACTGCACCAAACCATCAACGAATTTCTAAACTACAAGTCCCAGCATGCAAAGGGCTAATGTCTAAAAAACAGGATGGGGTGACCGTGTTGCTGATGACATCGCGATAGTTGGCATCTTATGAATTCGTTTGAAGACTTTTGTTTAACTTCCAATAATGAAAACTGCTGAGAATTTTTTTAAAAAATGTCCATTGTGGAAATGAAACTGGTGTCGATCCATCACAAATGTAATAATGACAGAAAGCTCCAGAAGAGCTGAAATCGATCAGCATAACTTCTAACAGAAAAAAGGAAATCTGAGCGCAGTCACCAGCTGTCATGTCAGTAATAACAATAATACACAGAATGTCATCCATGGAGTGACATATTTCAATCTAAATTAAAACAGCATTTATGATACTTATGCAAATATTGCAAGCAATGTATTTCATACAGTGGTGGTTATGGGAATGTAATTAGTATACTCATTGGATAACATACCCAGAGACTACAGGCCATTACCGCATAAGTTAATGCCCCCGAGGCCCAGAGATTAACGAAGGCCCTCGGGGCATTACCTATGCAGTTATAGCCTGCAGTCGAGGGGCATATTGCCATTAATACCCCGGCCTGTAAAACAGCGGGACGTGTTGCGTTTCACAACCGAAAAAAAAGAATACAAAAACGATAAAAAATGGCCGCCGCGGACATTAAAACCCAGCCCGTTTTCCTTTTTCCGCAGCGGCCATAGTAAACAAAGAAAATGGCCTCAATTGAAGGGGAGAAGGGACTATGCCCATGGCGGCCTTTCACGAACATTGACAAAAAAAAAGTAAACAGAAAAAATGGCCACCAGGGAGAAGGGACTACGTGTGGTCCCTTCTCTCCTTCCATGGAGGCCTAAAAGAAAAAAAGAATAACAAAAATGGCGTGAGGGACGCACAGGGATGTGAGCGGGTTTACCAATCGGTGCATTTGTTTCATTGAAAAAAAACCACGCCAAAATGAACCAAATACTCTATTTCTTACTGTGATTGTTATCCAAATCTAAATAATAGCACTAATAATAATAATATAACTAATGTATTCCATGGAGTTATATGAAACTATATAATAATAGTACTTATAAGAACAATAGTAATATTAATACAAACAATATTTGTAATTATAGAGTGCTTTCGCCAAAGCGCTGTATATTAGGAAACTGGGTCTTAAGCCAGATACGAAGCACATGATTGAGTGACTATTGGGCCAGTGCTTTGGGGATAACCTGAGAGAATGAACGGAAACAGGATGAGGGCGAGGGGGGCTTAGAGACAGTGAGGAGAAGTGGTCTTCCTTTTGTGAGTATTTCCAGATTCACTTACTACTGGGCAGGCGTATGCAAAGGGTGAATTAGCATGCAACCCCACGGCGTGGCAATTATGACAGGAGCCATGTAGAGGGCCTACTTGCCTTTATTCTTGGTGCCAGCGAACTGAACCCAAAACGCGGGCTAAACGGGAGCTTTCCCCAGTGCGCATGCGTGAGCACCGCGCATCCCCATTGGCAGACACACTCTATGGCAGAGTTGCACAGCTCCGTTAACTATGTCCTCTCCAGGACATTACATCTCTCCCTTGCGAGGAAAAGAAAAGTCACTTACGGTTCTGTGTTCTTAGATCTCTTCAATTAGACGCACAGGTTTTCTGATGCATCTTGTCGGCCTTGCCTAACGTTCTTCCCGCTCTTCCGCAGCCTCTTCCCTCAAAGGCTTATCATGTGACGCTGCAGTGCTTTCTTCCTCACAGCTGTCTTGACCTTCTTCCTTGTACAGCCTGAAGTGAGAGACATTTCAAGTGACCACTCTCCTGGGGGTGCAAGCAGTAATCATCGTTCCATTCACATGAGATCTCGTCAGATGGTCCGGATTAAACATTGACTCCATCTTCTCATCTTGCCGTCTGCATAAGAGTACCATGCCACGTACTTGCAAGTCAGAGCTCTTGGTTCGTCTTCTCCTGTCGGTGTATTCCTTCATGTCCCGTTTCTTGCAGGCATCCATTTCGTGTCCTTGCTCAGGTCACTTGCCAGGTGAGGAAGTCTGGACATTATCCTTCTGCCAAACAGCAATTCGTAAGGACAGCTTCCATTCGTGCCATGTGGCGACTTTCTGTAATCCCTGAGCATGTTGTATACAGCTTGGTTGAGTGACACGGACTGAGTTAATTTTTATGGAGAACTTTTTTTAGACTACCCATGAACTGCTCCACCATGCTGTTTGCCTGTGGCCATAGTGGAGTGATCTTTCTATGGTGGATGCCCATGTATTTCATGAATTTTGCAAATTAAGCGCTGCTGAAGGGTGGACTGTTGCCTGACTTCAGGACCTCTGAAATGCCCCAAGCAGAGAAGATATTGTCTAACACTGGTATAACAGAGCCGGCTGCCGTCAATGATATCATGTGTACCAGAGGAAATCGAGAATATTCATCCATGATGACTAGCCAGCATTTATTTTCTCCAAAAAGGTCCAAAGAAGTCAATTGCAAGGTGAGGCCATGGGAGCTCAGGCATATCAGACATCTGTAGGGGTTCTCTATGATTCCTTCTAGAGGTACTGCGACACAAGTGACACGCATTGATTGTGCATTCTACCATCTGATCTATTCCCGGAAACCACATGGCGTCTCTCACTTGTCTATTCGTGGCCACCATCTGCTGTGACCTTCGTGGGCTAGATCTACAACATGTTGTCGCAGGTCGGTGGGAATTACTATTCGAAGTCCGCACATGACGAGTCCTACCTACCGCTGATATCGACAACTCTTCTTGTACATTCCTGAAGGCATGCAATTCGGTAGTGGAGCATTCTCTGCTTATATGGTTTGTGTCTCTCCATCTTCTGGATCTGGTCAGGTGCTGCACCTTCTTCAGCATGACATCTTGCCTTGTGTGATCCAGGATAATCTCTGGTGATGATTTTGCCCTTGGGGGGCCTTATTGAGTGAGGGAGTTGACATACTCTTCTGCCATTGAGTCATCAGTGGATGTGCCCGGCAGTGGGTGACGAGACATGAAATCGGCTGAAATCAGTGAAATCAAAGTCCTGTAACCATAGGTCGCACCTTTCTATTCGTGGTGGCATCTTGCATCGAGAGCTTCCGTAGATGATCACCAAAGCTTGGTGATTTGTTACAATTGTAAATAATTTTCCCAAAAGGAACACTTGGAAGTGCTTGCACGCCCATACGATGATGAGTCCTTCTTTTTCGGGTTGTAAGTACCTGGTCTACCTCTGAAAGGCTCTTGCTGGCATATGCAATCACTGTTTAAAGGAGATTCTCGCCCTGGCTGGTGCTGCGCCAGGATTGCCTCCAGGCCAATGGGACTGGCGTCAACAGTTTCTTCCATGCACATGTTTGGATCAAAGTATGCCATGCATTCTGCCAAGCAATGTCGCTTTTTGTTTGCATCTTGGCATTGTTATGACCATGGAAATGTCCTACCATGCTTGGTGAGTTCTCAGAGAGGGGCTCTGGTGGTCGCAAAGTCTCAAAGGTACCGGCTGCAGGAACTAGGGGGCGAAATCTCAGAGATGGCAGCAACTTTACCCGGGTCAGGGATCATGCCTTCATATGAGAAGATATGTCCATGGAACTTGAGATTAGACTTGTGAAAAGCACATTATTCGAGGTTTAGTGTCAGTTAGGTCTCTAACAGTGTTGTGCATACCCGTTGAAGGGCTTGATCATGCTGTGCGGTGGTGGCTCCAAAGACCAGGATATCATCACTGAAGTTGAAACAGTTGTTCACATGACACATTACTTTCCTCATGCTTTCCTGAAATATTTCGGTTGCTGAACAGATGTTGAACCTGAGTCTCTTGTATCTGAAGAGTCCAACTGGTGTGGTGAAAGTAGTGATGTACTGGGATTGTTTGTTTATTCTAATCTGATGATATCCCTTGTTCAGGTCGAGCTTCGAGAACAATTTCGCCCATTTAGTAGGCTGATCATATCGTCTAGATGCATTCTGTGGGGTTTCTCATGCCCAATGGCCTTGTTTGCCTGTTGCATGTCCATGCAAATGCATATTTTCTCTAGTGACCCTCTCTTGGGAACAGCCACTATGGGGGACACTCACAGAGTTGGACCATCAGCCGGGTCTATTATATCTTCACTCACTAGACATTGTATCTCCTTTTCTATGAGCAGTCGCAAATGGATCAGTATTCTCCTCGGGTGTTGAGATACAGGCGGTATGGATTCAACAATGTGGAGTGTCACAAGGTCTCTTTTAAGAAAGCTGATGGCCTTCCACAGGTTTGAGAGTGCTCGCACTACTGAGAATCTGTGTTGCATGGTATATGTCACTGCCGCAATCTCCATCTTGAGAGCAGTGGGGCAGCCCAGTAGGTTACTCCTGGGAACCTCCCCTTGTAGCACATGAAATTCGGTGTATGTGCACTTTTCCTTGTATCGTATGGTTGTGAAGAACTTCCTGTTATTCCGCACTGGCCCTCTGGCTTCCCATTGGAAGGTCTTCAGATCAGACAGTCTTAACTTTGGAGGAAACATCATCTTGCGATATTCTGACACGCATTTAATATTTAGGGTGGCTCTAGTGTCGATGAGAAATTTGGCTGTGTGATCCCCTACTAGCAGGTTGATGTCACCCTCAGGTGAAGTCGTCAAGCCATTCATCATGTAAGCATAGTCGTGCTGTATCACCTCCCTGGAGGGTGAGTACAATAGAGATCTTCCTGTAACTTGTCAGACATGTTTTAGGAGGACTCGCCTTGCACCTGCATCTCTTCTTTGGCCAGTGATGCGCATACTAGGCTCTTGTTTGGAGGGTGTGAGATTGGACCCATGTAGCCGTCCAGGGTGTGAGTTGCAGATGACCGCCAGGTGGTTCCCTCTGCCACATTTGGTGCAGGCATGTCCAAATGTGGGACACTTCATGCCTTCTTGATGGCCAGACAGGTAACATCTCCCAGATTCAGCAGGTCCCCTGGGTGTGCTGCTACTTGGCTGTCTACTTCGAAACGCTGAGGAGGCCTGAAATATTTGTTGACTTCCCTGGACCTTGGTGGTTTCGATTTGTGAAGCTTGGGTGTCTGCTCTGGATTCCATCCTGGCCATTTGTAGTATGGTGGCGAGAAGGAACAGTTCTCAGAGCAGTTTTTACCTAAATGATAATGACAGGCATCCTCCTATGATCCTTAATCTGATGGCCTCCTCATTCGTGAATTTGTGGAATTCACAGTGCGCCACTAACTTGAGAAGATGAGTTGCAAAGGCGCCCATGGAGTCACCCGCTATCAGACATGCTGTATTGAAGGTGTGCCTCTCATGATCAATGTTGAGGTGTGGGTTAAAGTATGTGCCTAGAGCTTCCTTTAGACCTGCGTCTGGTTTAACCAATTCTGGCGGGAAAGTGGGTATGAGGTCCTCTACCTCGCCACCAACTAGATTCACCAGCAGCCTCCTGGCGAATTTGTCAGGCCAGTTTCGTCATGGGCATGCAGATCATTTTCAAACCTCCTTATTCATCTCTCCCATCGTGGTCTCAGGGCTTGCTGATCACCCATGTCGAATGGCCGAGGTCGGCGAAAAGCTGCTGCGTTTTGCACGTCTTCCTCACTTGGCTCACCTCATGACATCTCAGTGATCTGTGTCCTTATTGCACCTCGAGATTTGGTTTCACACATGGTTCTCTTTAGATTTCTTCATACAATGTTGCCGCTTGCAACCTTGGTTCTAACACAGGCTGGTTTGGTATCAGTCTCTTCGACTCGCCGGATGTGCTGTCTTTACTGGTGCTGCTTTGTTGTAGGAGCCAAGGACAATACCACGGTAGCAGACGCTCCTCTCCACCTTGGTTATCGACGCGGGAGAGCCCCAGGTGCCTCCGACACACAATGCAGGTTTCGTCAGCTTTAGTCCCAGGTCTTCGGCTTCTTATTTTCCAAAGTTGACAAAAGTAACAATCTGAAAAGGTCAAGTGCACCTCTCTCCTTGCAACCCTTTCTGTTCTTGCCGTCTTTCTCCTCGTATTAAACTGCCATATTGGAACTGCTGCTTCCTTGTGTGCTTTGCCTTGCTCAGCGTGTGCTTTCATGCTCCACCTTTTATCCATGTGGGGAAGTGTGATGGAAGTCAGGTGTGTGTAATGATTAGTAATTGCCTGACCTTACCTGACCAGTGTATTGGGACATGTCAGGTATACGGCTCTGGTGTTAGTCCATCGTTGCTCACAGTGGGCTGTCCGTAAGAAAGTGTTTGTGTTGGGAAAGGGGGGTGCGGGGTTGAGCTCCTAAGTATCCTACCTTGTAGGATAGCAAAAAGGTGTTACAGGGAAGGGCATACTGCGTCTCACCATCTGTTGTCCCACTCCCCAAAGACCCCTCATCCAGGTGATCATTCCACACTGGTCCACCCCCCAGAAACTGGATCCAAAAGCTAAGGTCGTGTCCTGGTCACCTGGATGACAGATCCACGGGGACAAGCGGGTGAGACACCTTCAGGTTTCTCACATACCATTCCCCTATGTGATGTAGCCAAATCTGTTTCACTGGGGAACTGAGAGAGGAAATCCACGTCCCCTTGGTCTTTGCCTTTTCAGTGCTCCACAGTGAAACAGTAGGGTTGCAGGCCTACGAACCATCGCATGACTTGAGGGTTGGAATCTTTTCGCTGGCTAATCCAAACTAGTGGAGATTGGTCCGTGATGAGTGTGACCTTTCTTCCTAGGAGGTATGAGCTCAGGCAAGGGCCTCTAGTTCCAGCATAGAGTCATATTTTTCACATGGGAAATGTTTGCGACTCGTAAATAAGATGGGATGTTACAATCCATCGCAAATTTGTGACAAGACTGCTCCTAGCCCTGTAAGGGAGGCAGGCGTCTGTTTGTAATACAAATTACGTTGAGAAATCTACTACCTTTAGGATCGGGTTCTGGCAGAGGGTTTGTATTAGGTTATTGTAACATATATAATCCTCGTCAGTCAAATGAATTTTCTGGGGTTTCGCAGTCTTTAATTTGTCTTTCAGCCTGGATATCCTGTCGGAGACGTTTGGGATAAACCTACGGTAATAAATGATTAACCCTAGGAATGCTCTGAGATATCTTTTAGTTTTAGGTGTAGGGGTATCTGGGACAGCCTTCACTTTCTTGCGTTGAGGTTGTACACTAACATTCCCTACAAAGAAGCCAAGTTATTTCACAGCTGATTGGGCCAGTCTGCATTTGGATGGATTGACAGTTAGGCCAGCTTCTCTGAGGGATCTCATAATAGTAAAGAGATGGAAAAGATGGTCTTCCCAAGTTTTACTATAAATGATGATATCGTCATTATAAGCTCCACATAAATCAGAGTTGGGCTATAATATTTTGTCCATAAATCGTTGGAAAGTGGCTGGGGCCCTGTGTAAGCCAAAAGGGAGGACTTTGAACTGGAACAGTCCCAGGGTCGTCGAGAAAGCTGTCTTTTCCTTATCAGGTCCATAAACTGCGACCTGGCAGTACCCTTTTGTTAAGTCTAGGGTTGATAGAAAAGTGGCATTTCCGAGTTTATCAATTAGGTCATCGATGCATGCCATGCGATAGTCATTGAAGTTGGAAAATTAATTAACTTAGCAACAATCTATGCAAAGCCTCCAGGAATTGTTAAGTTTGGTGACCAATATGATAGGGGAGGACCATGGGTTTGTAAGAGGGTTTGATAATATTTGCTCTTAACATTTTATTCACTTTCTCAACCACTATCTGTTTACAGGATTCCGGGAGTCTATATGGTTTCAAAAGAACCATTTTTCCCTTGGGCGTTCTAATGTAGTGATAACTGCCTTTCACTCTTCCTGGTTTCTCTGAGAATACATCAGGAAATGATACAATTAAATCCTTTAAATCTTCTTGTTGTTGATTAGATTGCTCTTCAGGAATTAATTCAAAGTTGTCTATTTCTTCTATCATACAGGATAGCATTGTGGCATTGGTGGCTGACAGGTTTTCTTTCCACACTTTTAAGAGATTTACGTGATATAAATGGACCTTCTGTTTCCTGTCAGGTTGTGTTACCTTATAAGTACACGTTTCTATTAGTTCCAGTATTTCATATGGCCTATGACACTTAGAGACAAGCTTGTTTTCCAAGGTAGGCAAGATGACCAATACTTTTTGTCCTACGGAAAACAATCTTAAGTTGACCTTTTTGTCATAGGTGGATTTTTGTTGGATTTGGGCCTTTTTTTCGTATGAGTATAGACTAGATTTCGAACAAGTCTCATATGCTCTCGCAATCTGGCAGCAGTTTGCAAAAGGGCAATGGGTGCCTCTTCTTCCCAGTACTACCGGAGCATGTCCAGGAGATCTATAGGTTCTCTCCCATAAAGTAGTTCAAAAGGAAGGAATCCAGTAGATGTCTGAGCGGTTTTTCTCACTGCAAATTGTGCCCATGGTATCATACAGTTCCAGTCCTCCCCGTCCTTATCTACCAACTTTCTTAGGATCATTTTTAATGTTTTATTGAATCTTTCTACCAAACCATCTGTTTGGGGATGGCAAACTGAAGTTCGTAGGGTGGTAATATGGAACAGTTCTTTGACTTCACCCATGAGCTTGCTCATAAAATTTGATCCTTGATCCATCAGGATTTCCTTAGGAAAGCCAACTGTGGAAAAATATGTAGGAGGTGCTTGTTAGGCAGAATCACATGCAATACCCTTTGGGAAAACTACATGCAATTAAGACTACAAGTGTCAGTACAATTTCACCTTTGGTACAAGCCTGTACTACACAGTTATGTGGTAGCAGTGGCTGAGCAGCCAGACCTATCTCAAGAGTTCAGTGAGCAGTAGAACAAGTTACACAAAGGACCAACCAATACAGTGATTCTAACAAACACTTACTCAAGGTTTCTTGGTAAAAGAATATACATTTATTTACACAGTCAGTTTGAAAACATTGCACTAGCAAGAGCAGCTCAATATCATATACTAATACACTACAAATACACAACCAATAAGTTAGTGAACAAGTTCAGCTCCCCTGAAGTGTGTGCAAAATGGCACTTCAGATACTTTTAAAAGGGGTAAAAAGACAAGGTTATAAGAATCAATAGCACAAATACTTGCATAGGCAGGGCAAAGGGTTTCAGTGAACTACAACCAGCAATTCAGTTCACAGGCCTGGGCCAAAGTCAATGGTTCAGAGTCTTTGTATAGGATAGCACAGTTCTGGTAGAAAACGGTTAAGTCTTTGCCACGGATTTTAGAAGAATTTGGCTAGGCAAAAAGTTAGACGAACGTTTAGGGAAGGACAAGCCTTCGATGTTGGGAAAGTTTCACAAACTTTCTCATTGGGGTCCTCCCTGCACCTTTACCACAATGATGTTGCCACCTCACTCCTCTAAGAAATCCGGACTGCCTTGACTTTGCCACCTCCAGAACTATGGGTTAGTTCCCTCTTTATGGACTCCTTCTACTGCCTTTGACTATCACTGTTCTTTCTGCTTTTTACTCCCATGTTGTCATCCTGCTGCGCAGTGCTTCCTAAAACCCTTTTCACCCTAACACCCGATTCCAAGATTGAAAAAGTAAAATCTTGTTTTTGCTTTGCTCTTAAAAGTCAATTCATGCTGTTTTTTCTTTGCTCGGCTTTGCTCTTAAAAGTCAAATTTAGCTGTTTTTGCTTTGCTCTTAAAAGTCAAATCTTGCTGCCCATTATGAAATTCTCTGTATTTTGCTTGTATACTGTTTCTTCTCTGTAACTTGCCAGCCCAGTGACCTCACCACTCTCTTTTGTCCCACACCTACCTGCCTTAGCCCCCCAGTATCTCCATCCTCTTCTCACTTCCACCCCAATGGCGCTTTCTGTTTCTCCTATCTTCTCCAACTGCTTCTCCATTGACTATCCTTCCCTTCTCACTAAGTCTGGCAGGAACGAGTTCAAAAAGGATATCTTGGCCTCTAAACCTTGTCTTCCTATCACCGACACCTACTCCAATGCTTCCGCCAGACAGACCCTCACCAACATCCTCTTTGTCGTTCCTTCGCCAGATCTATGGACTCCTCATATGGTCTCTGTGCTCTGCCCTAACTCCTCCTCTCCCATTAATGGTGGCACTCGCTGGGAAGTTCTCATGTCTTCCTTCGACTCCTCTAAAGTCATCATTAATGTCTACCTAAATGGCACTGTCATGGTCCAAGGCACTCAAGCCAATCTCCTCCTCTTTGATAGGCGCTTCCCACACCTCATCTCCTGCTGTCCCCTCCTCTCCCCCCTTGGTTACCTTGCCCTCTCTCTCCTCCTTTTCCTCTGCCCCTCCTAGGGCTCTTTCTCCTCAGCAGGGCACACCTCTGATCTGTACCCCTCCCCGGAAGGTCTTTAAGGCTGGCAACCTTCTTCATATTGCCACTCTCAACTCTCGCTCTGCTGTCAAACACTCCTCTGACATTTGCCACCTCCTTGAAGAACTAGACCTTGATGTCCTTGGTCTTACTGAGACATGGTTCACGGCCAGCTCTGTCACGAGCTTTGACACTCTCCTCCCTGATGGCGACAAGATCCTCTCAGCACCCAGATCCTCCCGGTCCGGTCGGGGGGGTAGCCCTGATCTTTCCTGAGTGGATTCCTGCCTCTATAATTCCCACCCAGACCTACTCCTCTTTTGAATGCCTTGTCTGTAGGCTTTCTCTCTCGCCTACCCATTCTCTTACTGTGGTTATCATCTACCGGCCTCCCGGGCAAATCACCTCATTTCTCTCTGAGTGGGCAGACCTCTCCTCCTCCCTCCTGGCCTCTACCACTCAACTCCTCCTCCTCAGTGACCTAAATATACATTTAGACTCTCCTTGCTCATCCTCTGCACTCTTCTGTGACCTCTGTGACTCCCTCTCCCTGTCCAACCTCCCCTCTGGCCCGACTCACTCTACAGGGCACACACTCGATGTCTTGATCTCCTCTGACCTCTCCCTCTCAATCCCTCTGACCACTTCTCTCTCCTGGAACGATCACTCCGTCCTCTCATCTCATCTCTCCCTCTCTTCCCCCTAAGCCAAGCCCACCCCAACACTGCCACCTACCTTCTCGGACATCCAGCCCATGAAGCGTGTGTCAGTTGAGGCTTTTGCCACCACTTTCTCTCCCCCCCTCCACCTTTGGCTGTCTCACATCCTGACACAGCCTTGTCTCTGCTCTACTGTTCAATTTCTGATACGCTTGATGCTCTTGCCCCTGTCATGAGGATCCGTTTGAAGTCCAAAGCCAAATGCAATTCCTGGTATGACTCTGACCTAGCTACATTTAAACGTAAGTGTAGGGCAGCTGAGAGGAAATGGAGGACTTCCTGTTCATCCTCTGACAAACTGGCCTGTCGCTTGCTACAAAGGCAATACCGACTCTCTGTCCTCACCAAGAAGAGAGTCCACATTCAAGCTTGTGTCTCTGCGGCATCTAACAACTCGGCCAAACTCTTTAAAATCTGAAAAGAGCTAGCCAACCCTGCTGCAGTCTCTACCCCTTCTGTTGCCTCCCAGGTTCTTTGCAATGCCCTTGCCTCTCACTTCATTTAAAAAACCCAGGACATCCTGTCCACCCTCTCCACCCTCACTCCTCCTCTTCCCTCTCCATCTGTGCTTGCTGACCCTCCTTTAGCCACCCTCCCACCATCCTTCTCGTCCTTTCCTCTTTTCACCCCTGACGAGGTTGCTAGACAAGTCCGATCTATGAAAGCCTCTTCAAAATAGGTTCATCCCTGTTCCTCTAAAACCACCAAGGACCACATTGACACCCTCGCTCCGGCCCTTGCTGATTTTTGCAACCACTCCTTTGCCTCTGGATCCTTCCCCTCCCCTCTGAAGCACTCCTTTGTGCATCCTCTTTTCAAGATACCCGCAGCTGATCCTTCTTGTCCAGCTAACTATCGCCCAATTTCCATTACTCCCTTTCTTGGCAAACTCCTGGAAAAGTTGGTCATCTCTCAGCTTAACCTTCATTCCAATTCTGTTGGCTGTCTCCATGACCACCAGTCTGGCTTCAGAGCTGCCAGAAGCACGGAAACTGCTCTCCTGAACATCCGTGAAGATCTGCTCTCCGACCTTGACTCTAACATTCCCTCTGTCCTCATCCTCCTCGATCTCTCTTCTGCCTTCGACACGGTCAACCATACCATCCTGCTCAACCGTCTCTGTGAAAACCTGGGTATCACTGATCAGGCTCTGGCTGACCTCTTTCCTCTCAGATCGACCCTCCCAGGTTCAACTCGGGTCCTTCCTTTCATCTATCTTCCTCTCTACCTGCGGTGTTCCCCAGGGGTCTAACCTCTCACCCTGGCTTTTCAACCAATACCTGGCAACCCCTCTCTCCCACTGCATTGCCATTTTCTGCTCAAATTTCCAGTGCTACACTTGTAGAGGAGGTCCCAGACATGGCCTGCACCCCTGCCCCTCATTTCGAGGTACCAGGAGAGTACTCACCAAGGTATGTGACGTATGAGGAGCAAATGAACCAACAAAGAGCTGAACTGGGACTCTGTCCAGTATACATCAGAAGATCCATACCTGTTGAAGCACCCATAACCAGACAACCCTGGGCAGCGCGGTACCCTATCAGACATCCGTACCAGCCACTGATACGAAACGAAGAGTACCTACAGACGGTCCATGAAGAGACCCAAAGAGCCTTAATGGAAGGCCAGTGGAAATGACACAAGGGCCTGAACAGACACGTGAATGAACAAAAGCGGCTATCAAAGACAAGCACGCCAGTGCGAGTAACTATGAAAATAAATGTAAATGGACACAGAGAAGAGACAATGTTAAAACGTGAGGAAAGGTTGCTACGAGACAAGATGGAAGCAACCAACCTGTTAAACGTGTGTAAATAGGCTTGGAACGCAAGAGGCTAAAGAAACGATACTGCTTGCAATGCTTAGTAGAAGAGTAGAGCGGCAAGCGCCAACTATATATCTACCTCAATAAGGCACATTATACAAGTGCGACTCCATTTTGTAAAAGCAGAAATGTACCCAGGCTGCCAGAGGCCTGACAGGCCAAGTTTCGTAACCCAGCCAGAGGCAAGAGAAGGAGCGGAATCGAAACTCAACAAAGAGCGGCTCATGCCTAGGAAATCGAGGTCAACCAGAGAAGGGGAGGAGAGCGTCAGCTAACAAGACTCAAACTTCAGAGCATACCAGCCTGCCCCATGAAGGTCAAGCTAAGGGGGGCCCATGCAGGTGGCGAGGCTGAAACAGAATTAAATGCACTAAAAGCTGGAAACTGAAGCAGATTCATGGTCAACTAACACGTGACCAGCCTGGCGCGAAGAGGTAACACCGCCTGATATCATCCAGGACCCGAGGATGCCATAACTTTTCCCGATAAGAGGCTACAGTTTCGAGGCCATACCCAGGCAACTAATTGACACATAGCCCTAAGATACTGATTGATGGAAGGGAAGCAGGGTGAAACTTGGGACACCAGGCACATGGGTGTCCATTCTGCATGCCGCTAATTAAAATGGGGATTTATGTCGAGGGGTGTAACCTGCCCAATCACAATGGACCAAGTTATCTGGAGTCCTATAGATAGTAGAACCAATAAGACGTCGTACTTGTAGTGATGTCAATCACGTGTGATGTAGTGCGATGGGCGTAGATGCCCACCCGATAAGAGTTATCCAATCCGCATGCCCTATTATAATATACAGATATAGCACCTATACTTAAGTTACCTTTCCTAACAAATTGTATTGCATGTCGAGTTTTTGTAGAATTAGACGTCAGTGATGACGAGTTTTGCCTATAACTATTGCTGTTCGACTGAAGTTCGAGGAAGTCGGAGCGAGACGGGTGGTCGCAACAATGCTGATTCCTAACTGCTTCCCTGTTTGATGTACTTGTCATTAAACAGACTTCCCTTTGTCATTATTGAGTCGTGTTGGAGTAAGTGATTCCTGCACCCCGAGTCCTCACATGGTGCAGCTATCTTGTCTTAAAGGTACTAGAGGGTGCCCACTGATAATTGGGCCCATCAGTGTAACCCCACTCCTCTGTACACTTGGTAGCGTAAGGATGGTTTTGGCCATTGATTATTGATTAATATAGTTATAAGACACCTATAGACCGACGGCACAGAAATATCACGAGTCCTTTCGCCATTCCGGCTGAGTAGACTGAGAAGCTCCCCGTGGACAATGATAGAGTAAGTCCATAAAAAATCTGCAGTGGGTCTGAAGGAACCCGCCTTTCCAAGCATAACCCTTCTCATTCCCACGGTCAGCCAATCGGACGAAAAAACCTTAAAAGGCTGGAAGAGGAAGGGGCGGTGATCCCGAAGTTCCAGAGAGGAAAAGATGTGAGCGGTGAGTGAAACAATAAAGTTGTTACTTTGGCAAATGTCTTGTAGGCATTAGAGCAAGTAAGGGAAAGGTAACGGTGGGTGGCGGAGAAAAAAATAAAATAGTCAGAAGTAGAGAAGTATATATATATATAGGGGGTAATGACTCGAGCATAAGAGATAAAGAGTAGATACTGGGGGGACACCCGAGAGAAAAACAAGGATTACCAGGGGGGCACCTGAGATAAAAATGTAAGGATTTGCCTTGTTCCTGCGCTTTAATACAGCAGTCAGAAGAAACATGAACTCATAGCCCATATAATAAGGGAAAATTAGACTATGTGACGTTTAAAGAAGCATCAAAGGAGTTTGTTTAAACTCCATGACGGGGTATTGATTAGAAGGCAGGTATATGTATGACCAGCTGGTGTCTGTCTAGTCTGTCAAGTGTCTGTCATATGTGTTCTGTTGTACATCACATGTAATAGAACTGTATCGTTGATTGTCCGAAATGAAATTTGGTTTTACGCGATACTGTAACTGAGAGGGAATCACCAATTAATTGATGGTTTTGAGTTAATTGATAGTAAAATGTTGGAGGGAAAAGATTGGATTGGAGCTTGCGTATCTGGTGCTCGCTCATTCTAGTAGAAGGATAACAAACTGTATAAATATTGTTGGTAGCGGAATCTAAAATGGAGGAGGTCACCCCATTTGCGCATCTGTGCATGCAACTACCTAAGCATGCTCCTAAACTAAAAAAGTATAGCACAGAGTGGGTTAAAGGTACCGCCCACAAGATGTTTATGCCTTGGCCACAGAATGGGTCCTTATCTAAAGCCGTTTTACAACATATGATGACTTTTCTACATGCCACATATACAGGCAAGAAGATAGAGAAACGTCTTGCTATTCTAGAATTGTGGAAGATGTTTGAAGAGACGAAGGTGGAAGAACCACCTACAGACTGGATACTAAATGTATGTACGCAGGGGGGTGAGACGCCTACCGCACCACCAGCCCCGCCTGAGCCAGTCATTGAAGGGAGTAAGATAGAGGGGCTTTACCCACTAAGAGAACTTAAGGCAGCCAGGGGGTATAGCAACCCCGCATATGAGTCGCCTACATACAGTAGTGACGACAATAAGGGAAGGGAACAGGAAAACAATATTGCCTCCGCAGTCCCGAGGGACAAGGAGAGACGTGAAGATGAAGGAAAAGTTTGGGCACAGAGTTGTGCACCTCCTGAAAAGGAGAGAGAGGGAAGTAAATGAAAGGGAAATGAAGGTAGAATTGATGAGCTAGCATTAGTGAAAGACGAATGGATGGGAGGTCAGATATTGCTGAAGTTGGATGGAAAAGGAAGCGATGATATAAGGCCAAGAGAGAGATCTGATGAAATGCAAAGGAGAGAGAGAGAAAAAGAGATGGAAGTAAGGGATGAAAGGACAAGAAGGAAGGATAGGCTGAAGCAAGAACAGCTATATCGCGAAGAGCAAGAGAAACAGTTTGATCGCAAACAAGGGGCATCTTACGACCAGTACAGACAGACTAAGCAAAGGATGGAAGAAGAGCAAAGGGTACGTGAGAAGAGAGTGAAGAGAAGAGAAGAGGAGGAAATTAGAAGGGCAAAGGAACGTAGAAACGAAAGGATGAGGGAAGTAGACAAGGCTAGAGAAGAAGCGAGGAAGAGCATGGAAGTAGATGAGGAAACAGAACAAAAGCGCAGACAGAGAGCACGGGATCTTGAATATCTGGAGAGGGAAGTTAAAAAACCCAATCCTGCTGTAGAATGGGAAGACATAGAAGAATTCTTTCCTGCGAGCGACTCGGTGCAAGGTATAAGTGAGACAAATATTGAAGATGACTTCGACACCAGAAGCATCGGGGAAACAATTGATAAAATATACGGTGAGATGGGGCTAGAACAGCTATCCGATGGGGGAAGGGAAGATGAGCGCTTGGAGAGTACTCAGCTATATGACACTGAGGATGTCACTCAAATTAGTGGGAGCAGGGGACTGTCCCTAGACAGGCTGGCGATTGGGCAGAACAAAGAAGATGCAAGGAGTTGTGTAAACTGGGAGTATTCAGGATCTGACTGAAATGGAGGATGTGGCGCACGAGGAAGGGAGACTGTGCGAAAACGGTTCCCAGGGGACCGAGGGGTACGATGGTCAGATGCTAGCGAGTCCACAAGTAGGACACCGAAGTCCGCCGCGCAGTCCGGCCGACATGAAGGAACACCCCACGGTCAAAGGGGGGCGTCAGCACCTACCTATGTAGACAGATTAAGGGCATTGCCAGAAAGACGGCAAGGCGGGAATGCCAACCCAGCGGTAGACAGAGGAGCTATGGGGAAGGAAAAGGAAGACTGCGCATTCCAATTCCCGTTGCTAGAAAAGGGGGGAGCAAGACCACAATATATTCCATGGCCACACATGGACCGAGAGAACCTTAAAAATAGACTTCCAATGCTGACATCGGGAGCCGGAAAGTGGATACATGGGTTAGAGAAAATGACGGGAGGTGTCACCTTAGCTATAAGGGACATTAAGGGCCTCCTAATCGCCATACTTGGTGGAAGAACAGACGATTTATGGAAACGGGCAGGCTACCCTCGGGTAACCATAATTTGCACCTCCCATGACGGAGGTGCTGTACATAGGCCAGCTAATCTCGCACGAAGGGAAAAAAGTAACCCCAGAAAGGGCTGAAGCTATCATGAACACGGCTTAACCACTCATGATAAAACAATTGCAAAGCTTCCTAGGCCTGTGCAATTATGGCAGAGCATGGGTTTTCGACTACAGCTCGTATACCAAGACCTTGCTTGAGGCTTTGAAGAAAGCCCAGGCAACAAAAGGAGAAATTGAATGGACTGAGGCAATGGAGAAGGGGTTTGCAGAACTTAAGGGGGCAATTTGTGCGGCCCCAGTTCTCGGGATTCCTAATTATGCAGAGGAATTCTACCTGTTCTCACATACCGATGGCAATTTTATGACGGCAGTACTCGATCAGCGCACCTCACTGGGGTACAAACCCCTAGCGTATTACAGCGGGAGTTTGGACCCGGTCATGAAAGACCACTTCCCATGTGAACAAAATCTAGCTGCTGCGGTGTTCGCCATTGAAAAGGCGTCATCCATTGTGATGGGGTGCTCCATGACATTGTACGTCGAGCACTCGTTATTCGCCATATTAGAAAAACCCAAAGGGCACACTGACATCTCAGAGGGCATCCACATATGAGGTGATTATCTCTAACCCATCGATCAAAATAGTGAGATGTAAAACTGTGAACCCAGCCACATTCATAGCTGAGCCAGTCACAGAGGGAGAGCCTATACATGACTGTGCGAATTATGAGGAATTCTATGATGAAATATCCAGGGTAAAGGAAAATACCCTGGCAGGTGGCGAAATCGTGTTCATTGACGGTTCTTCAAGAATCAATCAAGAAGACGGACAAAGATATACAGGTGTGGCCATGGTAAAACACCTAGCGAATGGAGAGTTCCAAGTACTCGTCAGTGCGCGAATACCCTCTCACTATTCTGCGCAAGCTGCAGAACTATTGGCGCTGATACTCGCCATTGAAAATCATGCAGACCAGGAGGTAACTGTGTACAGTGACGTCCACAGTACATACAGGTCTAGCGCGCTGGAAAAGGAGGGGCTACCTCCGAGCGGACGGCACGGCAGTGAAACACGCAGCCTTATTGGACAGGTTGATAAAAGCACTACCGCTCCCAGTGGGCACAGCGGTCATGAAATGCGCCGCCCACACCAAGGGGACAGATTTCGTGTCATGTGGAAACCATGAAGCGGACACGGAAGCCAAGCGCATGGCATCCAAAAATGATACAATCATGGACGTGGAGGTGGCACGTACCCATGAGAGGATGATGGTAGCACGAGCCGCACCTGAGGCCTATAGTAACATGGGGCAGACTCAGCTAATGGAACTCCAAGGGTAGGCACCTCAGGAGGAGAAACATTTGTGGAAGCGTCAAGGTTGTTCCTTAAACCCCTCTGACGGGCTGTGGAGGCAAGACAGCACTGGTAAACCAGTGATGCCTGTCGCCCTCCTGAAGGTAGCATTAGAACAACTGCGCTACCCCATCCACATGTCAAAAGAAAATCTAGCTGCAACGCTCACAGAAGACTGGTTCACGCCGAATTTAGCGGAGCATGTTGCATTTTTTATGGTGAACTGCATAATCTGCCAGCAATTGACCACTGGGCACACATTAAAAGTAGTGAGAGGAGTTATCCCCAGGCCAAATGGACCATTTCAGCACTTACACATCGATTATGTCGATATGATTCAAGTGTGCAATGGATACAGGTATTTAATTTTGGTGGTGTGTCCATTCTCTAGATGGATAGAAGCAGGTCCCTATACACACCCCAATGCTACCTGTGCTGCCAAGTTTCTGGTGAGGGAAGTGTTCCCTAGATGCGGGGTGTGCGAGGTAATGAGATCAGATAATGGGGCCCACTTTGTTCAGTTTTTGAACAGATTTGCTTGTCGCGTGGCATAAAGCACAAGTTCTCGTCGGCGTATCACCGGGAGGGGAATGGGATATGCGAACGGCTCAATGGCCTGTTAAAATAGAGGATAGCCAAGTTGAAGCTCACATTAAAAAAGGGATGGTTGCACTGTCTACCACTGGCATTGTATGCACTTCGGAACCGACCAGGCTCCGACCATCATCTCACGCCACATGAGATAGTCACAGGCAGAAGGATGAGGACCCCTCTTACCCCCCGAGATAGAGCTAGATGTGATGCCCAGCCGACTAGAGAGGTTCTGGGAACAGAGATGCAGGATTACCTCAACTGTATGACATCCAGCGCCTCTGTCATTTCAGGCCAGCTGCAGCGACGGCGAAAAGGGGACAGCGCAGCACAAAACACATCAGGAAGTGCTGAAGCAGACACCGCACAAAGTCTACATGCGCCCCTCGTCTTCCCTGGCGACAATGTGCTCGTAAGGAACTTTACCAGAAATAGGTGGGATGAGCCGCGATTCTATGGCCCTTTCATCGTAAAGGACTGCACCCCTTCCGCAATCAAGCTCCAGGGCAGAAGGGCATGGATCTTCATAAATGACATTAAACCTTATATAGGCGAGAGCCCCCAAGCTACATCTAACCACGAAGAAACCACAGACAATGGGGAAGAACCTCAGCACGTGCAGACAAGATCCATGACTAGGAAGAAGGATGCATGAGCTGCGAAATAAAGGTAAAAAGAACTCAGTTTTAAAGTGTGGCTTTCAAACAAGACATTATCGCAATCCAGTGAAAGATAATAAAGGACATAAACGAACACTCTGTGCATCCTAGTTGCAGGGTAAAGAGAAGCACATCCAAAGCCACGACAACATTGATAAAACTAACTTTTGAAAGCACGTCATGCCCAGGTAGTACAAAGAATCAAGACTCTGATAGACTGCAAATAAAATATTTTCTGAGAGTGTAACACAGTATCCTGAAGTAACCACCATCAAGACTTTGTTCACAGAACTCATGGTATCTCCTAGCAGAAGCCTCAAGTGGGATGTGCTTACGTATTTTCAATTGGTGGTGCTGTCATACCCGTCAATTATAGGGAGAGAGACCAGTGTCACAGACTTTATTCAAGATCCTGCAAACAAGAAAATAATCTGGCAACTACTGACTGTCATCGCAGAAGTCTTTGCTGAGCTACCCGAGCACAGCAAAGAGGACACAAATGCTTCCACCGCCAGTAGACATTGATGAACTCACATTTAATTTGTTCTTTCAAATAATCGAGAAATGCCCAGGACTTGTCGGGAGAACAACTGACACACGCACTTTCATCAGAGACCCAAGAAACCTAGCTAAATTGAACCAGCTGTGGACTAAACTAAATCACCTCGTGGTAGTCCACGCAACAGGAAAGTGCAGAGACTGTGCAAATCAAAAGAAAACCTAATGATCAGGACCCAGCCAACACAGGACAAATGTCCCTATCACTCGAAGACACCCGGCTGGCGCACAACGTCCTACTTAGACTAGTCACAGACTATCCGGACATGGTGGGGAGGCCTGCAGACGTTGACGTCATCACCTTCCTTAGAGATCCGGCCAACACCCCACAAATGGGCACACTCCTCCACGGCATAATGCTGCAGGTGGAGCTATCCAACTTCCAGCGAGAGTACCTCAGGAGATTCCAGTAAGACTTTTGCTGTGGGACAAACCGAGGACAGAGACACAGTTCTTCAATTTTCCGCCACAGGACAGATCGAGGAGAGCAGAGACAAGAACTACACCATCCTATTTTTCTTTTTACTTTTTCCTCTATTTTTCCGTATTTATATTTTTATGTTCACTTTTATTTTTATTTTTATTTTTACAACATTTTATTTTTGTGTGATTTTTAGCGGTTCCGTCTTTTCAATCCTTCACATTGAACTGGTTCCAGCATGTCCTCAGGACCAAAGCAAATTCCAGCAGTGAACTGAGACCTTACCTACTATAGATATGCATTATGAATGTGATGTACCAAGATTGCTAGCCTAACCCTTTTCCATAGTCTAGCAAAAGGAACTGTACTGCATAGCCAGAGATCACCGACCGCACCCACAAGAGGGGGGACATTTGTAAAGCACTCGTCATGAACTCTTGAGCTACGAGATCAGTGCAAGAAGAGGAATAAATAACTGACTATGGACTTGTTTGAAATGGGGGCACAGAACAGTAACCTGTTTTACCACCAGCACAGGGGCGCCCCCGCTTCCCTGGAAGGAAATGCTGCCAGATGTCCTACAAGTCTATTATGTGTGTATGCGTAGTAATTATCATTGTCTTTCTATCGTTGACTATTAGAATTGCTTTCTTTATTGGTGCACAAAGTGTCCCAATCTCAGTGTACCCACCAGATAATGAACGTCTGGGGCCTACGAAAGCACCCAGACCCTATATAGTCATTCCAGTCCCAAGAAAACCTGATGGTAAAATTAACGAACTGAAATTAAATGTAATTAGCAGTGATTTAGGCACATTTGAGGTGACAAATGAAGATAAAAGCTGGAGACAGGGTCAGCACGGATGAATGAAAATGCTGCACTGACCACTGCACGCACCCACATACAGGATGCACACAGACAAGGGCAAGTGTCAATGGCTACAGGGCCTCCAACGAAGGCTGCAGAGAAGGGGAGATAGCCTGCGAACAATCAGTTCCAGAAAATAGTGGAAGTAACCAAGAGAAGTCAAGTGAGAAACCCAAGAGAGTGGGCATAGCAAAGTCCCTCGAAATAACAGAAATAGCCACAAAGGTACTCACAGAGAAAACGCAAGCACTGATAGATTATTTGTTCCCATTCATAGTCAGAGCAAAGAAACTGCACGAGGAGCTGAAAAATAGAACTACAGAGACTGTAATAACGAGCACGCCAGCTCGAACACTGCTAACAAGCACCAGATCTACGACACAGCCACACGTTGGGGAGTTGGTGAGCCAATGGCGGCCGGAGAACCTCGATGAAACATTAAAAAAGGAAAGGAAAAGAAACGCAAAACCTTCTCCTACCACAGCGATACAGGTAATGAAACCCGCTCCGCTAACAAGCATGCCCGAGAATCCTTTAGAGATGTGGTTAGGGCTAACTACAAAAGGACATTGATGATTAAGAGCAACCCACATGAAGACAACAATGAACTCAATGATTACATGGACAGCACAGCCCATCTCGGAAACAACATATGGTACCAGCACATGAAGGAAGTAGGACGAAGGCAGTTAGAAGGAGAATGCTTCGTCTGTGCTCTCCTGCCGTACAGCATGGACAAATCCAAAATCTTCGTGGCTGTAGAAATTGATGTCCCCATAGCACACTGCATGTCACACGCAGCAATGTGCAACACCAGAGGACAATTTATGGGAAGAGATGCTTCACTGATATGGGCCACCGAAAAGGACTACCCAGACAAAAATGGCTACGTCCATGACATTAAAACAAGAAACAGGGCGCACACCAGCAATCACGTGATCCGATACGAGAATCCTGACATCAAAGGATCAGGAACACGATGGGTGATAAACCCGAGACTGAACATTCAAGGAAAAACTGCAGAAGAGGCACAAATCTGGAAGAACAGAGGCCAAATGCAGATCTGGGGAACAGTGGTTTCCCCAAATGGATGGGAAGAAGGAGTAGTGATCTGCCGAGCTTGGATGGTCCTTGGAGCCTGCAAAGAAGCAATAGAAAACTCTCAAAAACTGTGCAAACCCCTATGGCCAAAGCTAGTAAAGTTACTAACATGGGTCGAAGATAGAGGGGGACCCCTGCAGATAGTGCCACTGGAGAGCCCGAAACTATGCTTCAGAAACAATGGCACAAGGAAGATGGGAGAGAATCTAAATTGTGGACGAATCTTTGAAGCCCCAGGAATGCCACAAGAAACCGCAGTCATTATGGACCATTACTGGGCGTGTGGATCCAAGGCATACATAAGGCTGCCGAAAAAACTGGGGAGGCATATGCACACTAGTGAACGTCCACGTTCCCACGCTAGTAATCCCTAAGAATGACCTGAAGCTGGACAGCTTCCCGAAAGCAGATGCACATCTAAGGAGAAGGAGATCTGTGGAACTGGTATCCAGGATGAAGAGAGAAAATTACTTTTCTACCAAATCAGAAGAGGCATTCCATTCAATCCCATACGAACACAGGCTGTTCAGCCTCACCGCAACAGTGTTCACCACAATGCTCTTGCCACACATTCAAATTGGAGTGAATGCTAAATGGTTGCAGATAACCAGATGGGAGTTATTGCAGACCATCAATACCACTACAAAAGGGTTTAACGCAATCAAAGAAGAGCTGAGAGCAATCAGACTGATGACCCTCCAAAACAGATATGTGCTTGACATGATCACAGAAATGGATGGAGGTGTTTGTGCAAAAATCAGAGAATCGTGTTGCACATTTGTACCATCACACGATGAAGAAAACGGAACCTTAACAGAGGCCATAAGTATGTTGACAAACTTGAAAAACCAGATTATCGATGAAAGTGATGAAGTGGACGATGACATCTGGTTTGGAGCCCTGTTCTCATGGGTCCCACAATGGATGGCAGATATATTCAAGTTTCTGGGAGCTTTACTAGCAATGGTACTGCTAGGATTCTGTGTTATCAAGATAATCATTACACAGTGCCAGAAAAATGCAAAGAAAGCCATAGGGATGAAAATAATGGTTGATGTCGAGCCAGGGTGGAAACCCAGAGACTTGACTGATGAAGAAATAAGAGACTTTGTGAAGGCTAGCAAATTTGCACCAGAAGGAACTAGGTTCACATATCCTAAGAAACGAAGAAGATATGAAGGAAAATGGATCTACTGCAGTCCAAATGGACAATGTCAGCTAATGACATGGAACAAAGACGAACATGTGAAAACAGCAGGGAGTTTGAAAGGAGTGATAAAAATATGGACTCCAAAGACTCACACTTTCACACCATCATGTAAAAACCCTGAAGGCGATGAACATGACACTGAAGAATCAAAGGAAATAAGTGCAAAAGAGATCACAGAAGTGGTCGATGAACTGACCTGAGGGGGGAGTGTAGAGGAGTTCCCAGACATGGCCTGCACCCCTGCCCCTCATTTTGAGGTACCAGGAGAGTACTCACCAAGGTATGTGACGTATGAGGAGCAAATGAATCAACAAAGAGCTGCACTGGGACTCTGCCCAGTATACATCAGAAGATCCATACCTGTTGAAGCGCCCATAACCAGACAACCCTGGGCAGCACGGTACCCTATCAGACAGCCGTACCAGCCACCGAAATGAAGAGTACCTACAGTCGGTCCATGAAGAGACCCAAAAAGCCCTAATGGAAGGCCAGTGGAAATGACACAAGGGCCTGAACAGACTCGTCAAAGACAAGCACGCCAGTGCGAGTAACTACAAAAATACATGTAAATGGACACAGAGAAGAGACGATGTTAAAACGTGTGGAAACTGCTACGAGACAAGATGGAAGCAACCGACCTGTTAAACGTGTTTAAATAGGCTTGGAACACAAGAGGCTAAAGAAACGATATTGCTTGCAATGCTTAGTAGAAGATTAGAGCGGCAAGCGCCAACTATATATCTACCTCAATAAGAAGACAGGCCAAGTTTTGTAACCCAGCCAGAGGTAAGCCAGAGGCAAGAGAAGGAGCAGAATCGAAACTCAACAAAGAGCGGCTCATGCCTAGGAAATCGAGGTCAACCAGAGAAAGGGAGGAGAGCGTCAGCTAACTAGACTCAAACTTCAGAGCATACCAGCCTGCCCCATGAAGGTCAAGATAAGGGGGGCCCATGCAGGTGGCGAGGCTGAAACAGAATTAAATGCACTAAAAGCTGGAAACTGAAGCAGATTCATGGTGAACTAACATCTGACCAGCCAGGCGCGAAGAGGTACCAACGCCTGATGTCATCCAGGACCCGAGGATGCCATAACTTATCCCGATAAGAGGCTACCGTTTCGAGGCCATACCCAGCCAACTAATTGACACATAGCCCTAAGATTCTGATTGATGGAAGGGAGGCAGGGTGAAACTTGGGACACCAGGCACCTGGGTGTCCATTCTGCATGCCGCTAATTAAAATGGGGATTTATGTCTAGGGGTGTAACCTGCCCAATCACAATGGACCAAGATATCTGGAGTCCTATAGATAGTGGAACCAAAAAGACGTCGTACTTGTAGTGACGTCAATCACGTGTGATGTAGTGGGATGGGCGTAGACGCCCACCCGATAAGAGTTATCCAATCTGCATGCCCTATTATCATCGACAGATATAGCACCTCTACTTAAGTTACCTTTCCTAACCAATTGTATTGCATGTCGTGTTTTTGTAGAATTAGACATCAGTGATGACGAGTTTTGCCTATAGCTATTGCTGTTCGACTGAGGTTCGAGGAAGTCGGAGCGAGACGGGTGGTCGCAACAATGCTGATTCCTAACTGCTTCCCTGTTTGATGTACTTGTCATTAAATGGACTTTCCTTTGCCAAATTACTGAGTCCTAATTATTGAGTCGTGTTGGAGTAAGTGAATCCTGCACCCCCAGTCCTCACATGGTGCAGCTATCTTGTTTTACAGGTACTAGAGGGTGCGCACTGATCTATGGGCCCGTCAGTATAACCCTGCTCCTCTGTACACGCTGACGACACTCAACTCATTTTCAGGCTGCCCTCTGCCACCTCCTCTCCCGCTCTCATCTCTGATTGCCTAACTGCCATTCAAGATTGGTGTGCCATCAATGATCTTTGTCTGAATGCCAGCAAGACGGAGATCCTCATCATCGGCACACCTTCACCATCCTTTCCCCTCACTCTCTGGCCGGCCTCCCTTGTCCCACCTGTGAGGCTAAGAACCTCAGGGTCATCGTTGACTCCACCCTTTCCTTCTCCGCCCACATCTCTGAGGTCTCTAAAAAGTCAAATTTCCGACTGCACCTCCTCAGAGGTACTCTGCCTTTCCTCTCCTCTCCTTCCCCCAGAAGCTCATGGTATCCCAAGATCTGGTTCTCTCTAGCTTGGACTATTGTAACAGCGTCTTTCTAAATCTACCTGCCTCTACTCTCCACCCTCTGCAACTAATCCAGAACAGGAATGCAAGACTTGTCCTTGGCCTCAAGCCCTGGGATCATATCTCTCCAGCTCTGAAATCTCTCCACTGGCTCCCAGTGGATGCAAGGATTAAATTCAAAACCCTCTGCATTGTCCGAAAGGCTTTCTGGGGCCTGGGTCCAAAATACCTTCAGCTATCCCTCTGCAAATACCTCCCCTCTTGAGCTCTTTGCTCCTCTACCTACAACGCCTTCAGGGTCAGTCGTTTTTCTAAGAAATGAGCTGGGGGTAGATCTCTGTCTTTGGCTTGGGCCTCCCTCTGGAACAGCCTCCCTGCCACTCTAAAACTTGAGCAGAACCATCTCTGGTTCTGGAAGCACCTCAAGACCTTCCTCTTTTCTTCTGCCTTCACTCCCCCTCTCCCCAGCTGATCTGTTCTCTCTTGGCACCGTGCACCTGGCCACCCTCTGTCCTTTGGGCCCAGGTACCTGCTCATCCTGCCACCCACCTGCACTGCCTCCGGGCCACCCCTTGCATTGGGGTCTGTATCTGTACCCATACAGCCCCCCCTTTTTCTTCCTGCACTTATCAGACCTATCCTGTCTGCTGCCTTAAACCTAGCACTTGCAAATTGCTGGCTGCATTACCACTGTTAGTTGCCTTTATTATTTATTTATTGTTATTTATCTGTTTCTCCTCTGCTTTGCACTTTCGACTTCTCCCCCCTTCCATGCACTTTTCCCCTCCCCCTCTCCATGCACTTGCGCGTTCTCAATGTCACTGGGCCTAGTAAGATCGCTGTTTTGTTCTCCCCTGTTCCCCTCCCTTGCCTTTTCTTGCACTGAAACACTTGTGTACAAGCGCGATAGAAATAAAATATCAATTAATCAATCAATCAATCAGTGGCCGAAAAGATTTCCGGACAGCGTTTGCACAGTACCTTTAAAGTGAAGAAGAGCTGTAGCTGAGACAGTTGTTCCTGGCAGTTTGAGCAGATCTCGCTGTTCCTGGCCTTAAGTCGTGGGGACTAGAAGGAGGACGTCGGGAGGTTCTTCCCAGGGAAGAGGCCAAAAGCTTGGCAAAACGTCCGTTTAAGGTGTGAGTGCCTTAAAGACCACAAACTGGCATCCTTCCCACTGGCTATCCAGTTTTCCACAGCACTCTGCAGAAAATTCGACCAGGAGGGAACGGTGTCCAGGCGGCTTATGAGTTGGTTGTTCCCACCAAACTCAAGGGACGAAGTTAACCTTGAAGGGCTTCTCTGTCGATGGAGTTTTCCGGCAATTCAGACCTGCAACAGGGCTTCACCGGTTGTCCAGGAGTTGCAGCAGTCCTCTTCTTTCAGCTCGTCTTTGGTTCTTTCGTTCCAGTGGTCGACTCTGCTTTCCAAGTCCCAGAGAGCTGCTTTTAAACAGTTTTCCCCCATTCATTCCAGCATGGCTGTCACTCACACAGCAGGGTGGCTGTCCTTGCCGGACAGCCAGCCAGCCAATAACGCCAGAGTGCATTCAGGTCTCCTAGGAGACTAAGCAAAGGGAGTTTCGGGCACCTCCCTCACATTCTGTCCACCTCAGACACAGCAGTGAAGCTCGCCAAAGGCCAACGAACAAAGGGACCAAACCTGGTTTGGCACGCAGAGACAAACACAAGAATGACCTTTCCTAAAAGAAATGGTGAAAAAAGTTGACCGGAGTCTGTTTTTACAGGTAGGTCCTGGGCGCCGTATTGAAAAACATGGCTGACCTGATTTTTAGCTACCGTTGTTCGCGGTTGGGAAAAATCATGGTAGTTTGATTTAAACCACTGCAACCATCCATTTAAAGTAGGAAAGGGTAACATTTGACTGTTACATGAGTGTTTTGACTCAGGGGAAGCTAGGCAACCCCTCCAGCACTCTATACAGAGATAGTGTGTGCTGGGTCTGTACATTTAAAGAGACTAGTAAAGTCAATGTAACTTTACATGCTCTGGGAGACAGTAGTAAGTCCCAGAGAAGGTATTTAAACCTTGGGAAGTCTGAAAGGTGCTGTGTGACACACAGAAAAAGATGATGACTATGGAGTTGTTTTGCTGTAACTAGATACAATTCTATAAACTCTGGTAGTTGTATCAAATTCAGTCCTACAGTTCTTCAAATTTCTATCAGGATATGGTGGGTTTTGCTGATTAACTAGGAGCTGGGATCTGAAAATCTCAGGGTATTGGTCATCCACCTTACTTCTTAGATCTTCTGTAAAGTGTTCAGACTGCCATGGCCCGCCTTATCTTTGATAAGCGGCACAGAGATTGTGGCACTCTGCTTTATCTCCCTCTCCACTGGCTTCCAGTGAGATGCCATCTAAAAATGAAGATTCTTTGCCATGTGCCCAAATGTCGGCATGGATTAGCCTGATCCAATTTAATGATTAAGATTGTTCTTTATGCAACTACAAGGAATTTGCATTCCTCTAATCAGTTCCTCCTGATAATTCCTCACTCCAAATTCAAATGGAAAATGTACAGAGGATTTGCTGTTTGTGGAATATTAAAACATTGTGCTTAATTTTAGGACCTTTTGCCGGGCTGTCAGGCCTAAGCTCTTTGCTAACATTCCTTCCGCACAGATGTGCCATCTTGTTGTTTGTGTTTCATCACATTTGGATGCTGCCTCTGATTTCTGTGCTGAGATACAGATAACTTTGTGGCAGTGTGTATGTGTGCAGTAAATGGAAAACATTAAATCAAGCCAAACTGCATTCATCATGAATGCCTAATCAAGCACCACTGGAAACAAGTAGATACCCATTAACACCAATGCTCACCATTACCAAGACCGATGGACAGTCCAGTATTTGGAGTAATAATAGAAAATTCATGTAGCTTACTTTTCTTTTTAATTGTAAGGACATGATTAATATTGGCTTGGTAGATTAAAGCCCTGATATATAGCACAGCACCTTCCCTGCTTGGGCTTATAGAATCAATGTTTCCATTATAAGTATGAACTACAAGCTCTAGCTTGCAATGTGCTGTAAGCTAAAAAGCCGGACTGAATAAATGTGTCTCAGGTGACATAGGGCCAATTCCGTACCTCTGGGTAAGTGGGGACAATGGAATCTATAAATAACAGCAGATGCAAACATTCTAAGATTTCAGGTTGCAGAAAGCCTTTATGATGATATCTGTTTACAATGGGCTGAGTGCTGCACACAGCATCACTTCAAAAGGAAATCCATATTGATTAATGGAAAAGACGCAAAGGGAAATACACCTGCGTCTCGTTTCAAGAAGATATCTCACACCTGGTTTGTTTTGCATTATTATTATATATATGTTTATAGAGAAAACCTAGCTCGAGATCAGCACGAAGGTCAGAGGAAAAGATTAGTTGTGAGAATTTAAGTTATCAAGTAAATGTTAGTATTAATGATCACAGTACTGTATAGAAATGTGGGTTTGCATAAGGTACCCCTAATTTAGGTTTCACCATGGTGTCGGCACCAGAGACAGGTCTTCAGTCCTTTCCTGAACTGAAAGACACTTGGATCCGTCCGGAATGCCACCACGATGAAGTTCCGGAGGACTGGAGCATCGCTTGAGAATAGCATCCCCCGCGAAGGATCTAGGGCGGTATTGCAGAAACATTGCACCAATTCAAGTGCAATAGACACTGGAGCAAAAAGCATATCCTTTCAATGCGCTTTTGCACCAGGGCACATGACCGGCATCAAGGCAAACATTGCCAAGGTGCAAAAGTGCATTAACTACCAACATATTTAAGTATTAGGAGGGATTTTTCAGGAATCTTTGGGAGGGGAAGCTGGGAGGAGGTGGCAAAGGGCGAATAGAAGAGTATTTAGGTTGCTTGTGCATGGACCGCTCTATAAACATGTTACAGGTTAGTGCATAAGGCGGGAAAAAGGATTACAAATGGCTTATCAGACCAGATTTTCAGCATTCTTGTATCTGTAATACTCTGTTTCTAATGGGAAAAGCCATATAACTGGTTGGAAAGAAAAGAACAGGACTTGATTAGCAATTCACACCTGACCCGGCGCATATTTAAAGTTGCTGAGAATTAGATGCGCTCTTTGCACAACTAACTGGGGCTGGTAAGAAACTGCATTGATTGGCAACAACATTTTTTTTTAAATTCAAGAATATTTTTGCTGGACTTACATAAATTATTGGATCAAACGTAAATAATTATGATGGCCTTATTGTATTAGCTCCATTTGAACCAATGGAGGTCCTTGAATGTAACCTGATTTGAGTGCAAGGTTCATCTGATGGAATGTTTGCTCAGAAGTGCATTCTGCTGCATCAGTTGTGGGCAGATGGGGTTTGGGCAGCTACAGAATTGCTATGGAGAAACTCCGATTAGAATGAATTTGCCCCCTGACATCGAGAGTCAATGCATACTGGTGGATTCTGGTGTCAGGCATCTTTTGTTTAACCAGGAGAACCTCCCTAGTTTTTCAATTCTACACGTGTAGTGCAGTGCCCCAAGCACCTTTGGCATAACTGGTTCTAGTGGAAACGGTAACAATAACTGGCCACCAGGGCTAAAATGCTTCAGTTAACAAACTAATGGATTCTGGGATATGTAGTTACTGTTACCCTCATTGGAAGAAATAGGATTTAAAACACAGGATCCGAAGGATTATCAAAGGACAAACTTAGGATAGGGAAAGTGTTGTCCTGGTAAAAAGTTATCAGTTGGTGACCCCTAAGTATGGCATATTTCGGAGTGATCGTTCCTTTTCTTCTATCCTTTCCCAAGCAGGACACTGAGCCCTCCAAATAAGTTGGATAGCAGCCTCTTTTACTCCTAAAAAACAGGAAAATACCACCAACACAAAACATATGGAGTAAAAAGGCTCCCTGCACAAAATATGGAACAAGAGCCAGACAGGAAGGAGCCTGCCCCTGCTTCCACCCACACTGCACCATGGATATGTTCAGGTCAGTGGTGTCACCAGAGCAGTGCCACAGGAACCCACGCCCTGCTTCCACCCACACTGCTCCACGGATATGTTCAGATCAGTGGTGCCACCAGAGCAGTGCCACAGGACCCCGCCCCCTGCCTCAACCCACACTGCACCATTATATGTTCAGATCAGTGGTGCCACCAGAGCAGTGCCACAGGAACCCACGCCCTGCTTCCACCCACACTGCTCCACGGATATGTTCAGATCAGTGGTGCCACCAGAGCAGTGCCACAGCAGCCCGCACCCTGCCTCCACCCACACTGCTCCACATATATGTTCAGATCAGTGGTGCCACCAGAGCAGTGCCACAGGAACCCACGCCCTGCCTCCACCCACACTGCACCATGATATGTTCAGATCAGTGGTACCAGCAGCGCCACAGGAGCCCACCCCCTGCCTCCACCCACACTGCTCCACGGATATGTTCAGATCAGTGGTACCACCAGAGCAGAGCCACAGACGCCCACCCCCCTGCCTCCACTCACATTGCTCAATGGATATGTTCGGATCAGTGGTACCACCAGAGCAGTGCCACAGGAGCCCGCCCCCTGCCTCCACCCACACTGCTCCACGGATATGTTCAGATCAGTGGTACCACCAGAGCAGAGCCACAGAAGCCCGCCCCCTGCCTCCTCCCACACTGCTCAATAAATATGTTCGGATCAGTGGTGCCACCAGAGCAGTGCCACAGGAGCCCGCCCCCTGCCTCCACCCACACTGCTCAATGGATATGTTCAGATCAGTGGTACCACCAGAGCAGTGCCACGGGAGCCCGCCTCCTGCCTCCACCCACACTGCTCAATGGATATGTTCAGATCAGTGGTACCACCAGAGCAGTGCCACAGGAGCCCGCCCCCTGCCTCCACCCACGCTGCTCCACGGATATGTTCAGATCAGTGGTACCACCAGAGCAGAGCCACAGAAGCCCACCCCCTGCCTCCACCCACACTGCTCAATGGATATGTTCGGATCAGTGGTGCCACCAGAGCAGTGCCACAGGAGCCCCCCCCTGCCTCCACCCACACTGCACCATGGATATGTTCAGATCAGTGGTGTCACCAGAGCAGTGCCACAGCAGCCCGCACCCTGCCTCCACCCACACTGCTCCACAGATATGTCCAGATCAGTGGTGCCACCAGAGCAGTGCCACAGGAGCCCGCCCCCTGCCTCCACCCACACTGCTCCACATATATGTTCAGATCATTGGTGCCACCAGAGCAGTGCCACAGGAGCCCGCCCCCTGCCTCCACCCACACTGCACCATGGATATGTTCAGATCAGTGGTGCCACCAGAGCAGTGACACAGCAGCCCGCACCCTGCCTTCACCCACACTGCTCCACGGATATATTCAGATCAGTGGTACCACCAGAGCAGTGCCACGGGAGCCCGCCTCCTGCCTCCACCCACACTGCACCATGGATATGTTGAGATCAGTGGTGCCACCAGAGCAGTGCCACAGGAGCCCGGCCCCTGCCTCCACCTACACTGCTCCACAGGTATGTTCAGATCAGTGGTGTCACCAGAGCAGTGCCACGGGAGCCCGCCTCCTGCCTCCACCCACACTGCTCCATGGATATGTTAAGATCAGTGGTGTCACCAGAGCAGAGCCACGGGAGCCCGCCTCCTGCCTCCACCCACACTGACCATGGATATGTTGAGATCAGTGGTACCAGCAGCGCCACAGGAAGAAGCTCTAATGTTATTAATGCCTGATCAGAAGAGGGACTTTAAAGGTAAAAATGCCCCTTTAAGACTATTATGCAAGTCTTTACAAAGAGGACGAGCACACTCGTCCTTGACACTAGAGGGGCTACGTTGCATGGCTTGCTAGGGGAAAGGAGGCATTTGTTACAGAAACACGTCTGATCAAATATATTTTTATTGGCCTAAAATAAATTTACCTCTTGAATAATTGAAGTTACTTCCACAAAATGATTTTACTCACAACTTAAAAGAATAGGGCGTAAAATAGCCTCACTTCAAAATCTTATTCCTTGGCTCTCCCACCAAATTCCTGTGTGACGTCACAGTAAGTAAACAGAGAGCCATGCCACTTTTTCCCACACCAATGCCAAAAGAAAGTGCTTTCACAGAGGGGGCTGCCTTAACGTCGGTGGCAGCCTTGATTGACCCTCTTGCAGGTGCTTTTTTCCGTAGTCGCATGTGACTCAGCTAGCCAATCAGAATGCAGCACAAAGTCTGATCCAGCTTGGACTGCTACTGCAGGCCTTGATATGGTTCCATGCCATTACTTTGTGGAAACAACATGAGACCCTCGATATAACAAACCTGCACTTCTTTAAGAAGTCCTCAATAAAAGGTCTTTCTGACACAAGTTTACTACTCTATTCGTCCAGTGATGCCTCGTTTCCAGGGGGCTTTCTTTTGGATAAATAATTGGTCTCTTTAAGAGAAAGACCCGGTCTGGAGAATTAGTTCCTCTTACACAGAGCCGGCTGCCCAGCATAGAAGCCTCCCTCTGGGGTCTCAGTCAAGGTTGCTGTCTCTTTCTGTGATCTGAAGCCCTGTCTCCATTCTGGTGCGGGGCGGGGGGTGGCGGGGATGGGGGGGGCTGGTCTATAAAGAAATCAAGGGCTGACTCTACAGGCTGTGTGTTCAATAGGACAGTAGAGCTGGGACAGGGCAATGTGGTTCGAGAGGACGGTGCTGCCAAGTGTAGCAAACTTACTCAGAGACCTCCCGGCAGCGTATGGCACTGTAGATCACGCTACACTACTATCAAGAATTTAATCTTACATGGGCACCTGGGGGAATGCCCTGAAAAGGGTCTCGTCATTCCTCAAAGACCGTCCCACTGGGGTAATGTTGCGGGTTCTAAAAAGGAGTACCCAGGCTAGACTAAGGGCGCTGACCCTAATGGGGAGGAGGAAGACTCCCCATTGTCATCTTAGGACCTAGCACTCTTCTAACACAACAGGGTAGCTATCGGACACTGGCTCAGAGCCCGGAGAACGTCCTCCCCCGTCCGATAACGGTACTGATTTATGCACGCAACAGGGTAGCTATCGGACATTGGCTCAGAGCCCGGAGAACATCCTCCCCGTCCGATAACATTACGGATTTATGCACGCAACAGGGTAGCTATCGGACACTGGCTCAGAGCCCGGAGAACGTCCTCCCCGTCTGATAACATTACGGATTTATGCACGCAACAGGGTAGCTATCGGATACTGGCTCAGAGCCCGGAGAACGTCCTCCCCGTCTGATAACATTACGGATTTATGCACGCAACAGGGTAGCTATCGGATACTGGCTCAGAGCCCGGAGAACGTCCTCCCCGTCTGATAACATTACGGATTTATGCACGCAACAGGGTAGTTATCGGACACTGGCTCAGAGCCCGGAGAACGTCCTCCCCATCTGATAACATTACAGATTTATGCACGCAACAGGGTAGCTATCAGACACTGGGTCAGAGCCCGGAGAACGTCCTCCCCCGTCTGATAACATTACGGATTTAGGCAAGCAACAGGGTAGCTATCAGACACTGGCTCAGAGCCCTGAGAACGTCCTCCCCCGTCTGATAACATTACGGATTTAGGCAAGCAACAGGGTAGCTATCAGACACTGGCTTAGAGCCCGGAGAACGTTGTCCCCTCATCTGATAACAGTACAGATTTATGCACGAAACAGGGTAGCTATCAGACACTGGCTCAGAGCCCGGAGAGCGTCGTCCCCCCATCTGATAACAGTACAGATGTATGCACGAAAAAGGGTAGCTATCGGACACTGGCTCAGAGCCTGGAGAACGTCGTCCCCCATCTGATAACAGTACAGATTTATGCACGCAACAGGATAGCTATCGGACACCGGCTCAGAGCCTGGAGAGCGTCGTCCCCCATCTGATAACAGTACAGATTTATGCACGCAACAGGGTAGCTATCGGACACCGGCTCAGAGCCCGGAGAACGTCCTCCCCCATCCGATAACATTACGGATTTATGCACGCAACAGGGTAGCTATCGGACACTGGCTCACAGCCCGGAGAACGTCGTCCCCCATCCGATAAGAGTATGGATTTATGCACGAAACAGGATAGCTATCAGACACTGGCTCAGAGCCTGGAGAGCGTCGTCCCCCATCCGATAACAGTAGAGATTTATGCACGAAACATGGTAGCTATCAGACACTGGCTCGGAGCCTGGAGAACGTCGTCCCCCCATCTGATAACAGTACAGATTTATGCACGCAACAGGGTAGCTATCGGACACTGGCTCAGAGCCTGGAGAGCGTCGTCCCCCATCTGATAACAGTACAGATTTATGCACGCAACAGGGTAGCTATCGGACACTGGATCAGAGCCCGGAGAACGTCTTCCCCGTCTGATAACAGTACGGATTTATGCACGCAACAGGGTTTGTTTGTTTGTTTGTTTGTTTTATTATTTATAATGCGCGAGCGTACCCGGGGGTATCAGGGTGCAGACTTTACAAGAATTTTCGAAGCTTGGTTACAGTACACGAGGAATATACATAATACAAAAATAGGTGCACAAATGTTATATACAGTATATACAAAGGGTAGCTATCAGACAGTGGCTCGGAGCCCTGAGAACGTCTTCCCCGTCTGATAACAGTACGGATTTATGCACGCAACAGGGTAGCTATCGGACACTGGCTCAGAGCCCGGAGAACGTCTTCCCTGTGCGATAACAGTACGGATTTATGCACGCAACAGGGAAGCTATCGGACACTGGCTCAGAGCCCGGAGAACGTCTTCCCTGTGCGATAACAGTACGGATTTATGCACGCAACAGGGTAGCTATCGGACACTGGCTCAGAGCCCGGAGAACGCCTTCCCTGTCCGATAACAGTACGGATTTATGCACGCAACAGGGTAGCTATCGGACACTGGCTCAGAGCTCGGAGAACGTCGTCCCCAGTCTGATAACAGTACGGATTTATGCTCCGCTACAATGGTTTAGTTGGGTTTGTTTGTTCTGCTCGTGGGGGGCTCAAAGCGTGTGTCCCTCCCCAACTCACATACACATTGTTCATATATACAATCCTTTTACCAGATAAGGTGATGCCAGATAACCTGCGGACGTACTCACGGTCAACGATACGTTCTAGAGAGTTCCTTGATGCACATATTATAAAGGGATATGCAAGAGTACAAAACAGAAACATTTCATAAAACGAGAGCCATAGTAGGCATCACTTAACATCGTCCTCTTCGTTTCTAACGTACCAGATTCAGAAAGTACTATGTTGTGAAAAGGACGCTTTTATTTACAAATATAAAAGCCCTCAATGCAGTCTCTCTAACGATACACAATGTTCCAACAAATCAATTCTCTCACAGGGTACAAGTCATTTTTTTGCACTCAAACCAATCTACATTCATAATCACGGGCTTCAAAACATCCGCTCTGAACCAAAAGCCCTGTTCAGCGCAATTCTATTTGAGAAAGGCACACAGCCCTGTCCATGCGCCAACACCGAGCACGCTCAAAGATACTGCTCAAGTCCAAGCTCCAAACTAAGCCAAAACCATTACTCAATGAATCAGTCAGAAGGCGACCAGCATCATGGCACAGAGAACTTTCAAGCAAAACCCCAATTCTAAAAGAAGCGAAGCACCCTCTGTGATCTGTCTGTCAGCAGCCCCTCACCTCAGCTCGTCTCATCTAATCAGCCAGCCCCCTCTCCCCCAGCTAGGCTTTTTATGAAGTTTATATATGGTCTAAACGGAAACCCCCTTATTATTAATCTTACTTGTCACTCAGTAGGCAGTTTCTCAGCTTCTAATGCAAACCTATGTTACATGGACATTAAACCCTGCCCCACATGTGTGATGCGGGTAAACATCCTACAATGGCACGTCCCCTTTAACACGGGGCTGCCAAACCAAATCATAGTTTCGGGAGGATAGCTCAGCTGCAACGTGTTCGCCTTGGAAGCGAGACGACACGAAGCAACACAGGTTCGATCCCTGGGTCCGCGTATAGCATTATAAATACGCAATTAAGACAAAAAACAATTACGCAACTAACACACAATTTCTGTAACAGCGCCTTGATACCTCCGCACTGTGTGAGCGCTTTAAAAATGCAAATAAATAAAAAAAAATAGTGTATGGCGACATATCAGCGGTGTTCGAAGCGCCTCGTCTTGCTATGAATCCTCAGCAAGGCGCTCCGAGAGTCTAGCCATATTATCGTGGCACACAGCATGCATGATGCTTGAACAGCATCCTTCTAGGTACAAAGTCAAGGCCTTTTTTACAGGGTGCCCTAACTTCTCCAGCAGACTGCCGGTTAACCCCTAATTTGCAAGAGGATAAGAATGAATTTGCTCGCAAGGCTTACTGGATCAATATGTAGGCATATGGTGTTCTATGCTGGTCTATGCAAAACTTAATATGTATGCATGTTTGAGTAAGCAATCACGCTTCTAGGTGCTTTTCTACAATAAGTGGTTACATGTGTTCATAAATGAAAAGTAACAGAAAAGCACACACCTCGCTAAGAGGCTGCTTTGGAAATAGAGGTGTCATCACTCTGAGTGCTTTCTGCTGTTTAAAGCACTACATGTCGTATCGCAGTATAGATTCATCTCTAAGTATATAGCGCATCACATGTCTCTAGGCGCTACATTCTAACCGTCCCTTCTACTACCAGCCCTTGCCCAGCCTATGCTAGGCTACTTCTATGAGGGGAATTCTGATATGCCATGAAATCGCATGTGCTGCTTTTGCACCCCATAGGGCAGAACAGCCCTTGCCCCGCCTATGCTAGGCTACTTCTATGAGGGGAATTCTGATATGCCATGAAATCGCATGTGCTGCTTTTGCACCCCATAGGGCAGAACAGCCCTTGCCCCGCCTATGCTAGGCTACTTCTATGAGGGGAATTCTGATATGCCATGAAATCGCATGTGCTGCTTTTGCACCCCATAGGGCAGAACAGCCCTTGCCCCGCCTATGCTAGGCTACTTCTATGAGGGGGATTCTGATATGCCATGAATTGGCATGTGCTGCTTTTGCACCCCATAGGGCAGAACAGCCCTTGCCCCGCCTATGCTAGGCTACTTCTATGAGGGGAATTCTGATATGCCATGAATTGGCATGTGCTGCTTTTGCACCCCATAGGGCAGAACAGCCCTTGCCCCGCCTATGCTAGGCTACTTCTATGAGGGGGATTCTGATATGCCATGAATTGGCATGTGCTGCTTTTGCACCCCATAGGGCAGAACAGCCCTTGCCCCGCCTATGCTAGGCTACTTCTATGAGGGGAATTCTGATATGCCATGAATTGGCATGTGCTGCTTTTGCACCCCATAGGGCAGAACAGCCCTTGCCCCGCCTATGCTAGGCTACTTCTATGAGGGGAATTCTGATATGCCATGAATTGGCATGTGCTGCTTTTGCACCCCATAGGGCAGAACAGCCCGTGCCCCGCCTATGCTAGGCTACTTCTATGAGGGGAATTCTGATATGCCATGAATTGGCATGTGCTGCTTTTGCACCCCATAGGGCAGAACAGCCCTTGCCCCGCCTATGCTAGGCTACTTCTATGAGGGGAATTCTGATATGCCATGAATTGGCATGTGCTGCTTTTGCACCCCATAGGGCAGAACAGCCCTTGCCCCGCCTATGCTAGGCTACTTCTATGAGGGGAATTCTGATATGCCATGAATTGGCATGTGCTGCTTTTGCACCCCATAGGGCAGAACAGCCCTTGCCCCGCCTATGCTAGGCTACTTCTATGAGGGGAATTCTGATATGCCATGAATTGGCATGTGCTGCTTTTGCACCCCATAGGGCAGAACAGCCCTTGCCCCGCCTATGCTAGGCTACTTCTATGAGGGGAATTCTGATATGCCATGAATTGGCATGTGCTGCTTTTGCACCCCATAGGGCAGAACAGCCCTTGCCCCGCCTATGCTAGGCTACTTCTATGAGGGGGATTCTGATATGCCATGAATTGGCATGTGCTGCTTTTGCACCCCATAGGGCAGAACAGCCCTTGCCCCGCCTATGCTAGGCTACTTCTATGAGGGGAATTCTGATATGCCATGAAATCGCATGTGCTGCTTTTGCACCCCATAGGGCAGAACAGCCCTTGCCCCGCCTATGCTAGGCTACTTCTATGAGGGGAATTCTGATATGCCATGAAATCGCATGTGCTGCTTTTGCACCCCATAGGGCAGAACAGCCCTTGCCCCGCCTATGCTAGGCTACTTCTATGAGGGGAATTCTGATATGCCATGAAATCGCATGTGCTGCTTTTGCACCCCATAGGGCAGAACAGCCCTTGCCCCGCCAATGCTAGGCTACTTCTATGAGGGGGATTCTGATATGCCATGAATTGGCATGTGCTGCTTTTGCACCCCATAGGGCAGAACAGCACTTGTAATACTTTACATTGTATTTATTGATTGGGTTTTTTTTATAATGCGCTTATACACAATGCGTTTCCAGGCGCAAACATGTTTTGACTTTGCGCCTCTGCTTCTAACACTCTACCGTGGGCCACGTAGGTCCCACAACTTTGCCCCTCCGGCCTTTCTCTTTGCTCACTGAAGTATCACGTACACATGCAAAACTTGATAAAACACTGCATAAATGAATGAAAATAAAATGAGCAGTTCATGTGCAAACCTTTGAGTCCGTAAAAGATGGGGAGGGGACGCTGCATTAATACCGAAAGGATCCACAGATACAGAAGCAGGCGACTTGTACTGCGCACTTCCTAAAATGTACCCGTTTATTTAACTCTCCTTCACACTGGCACATGAGGCTGAGCGTGCCACTTTGCAAGATATTTCATACTATTAGCATTTGAAAATAAATATAGGACCAGGAAGCAGAGAGGGAGAGGTGGGCCAGGAAGCAGCAAGGGAGCGGTGGGCCAGGAAGCAGCGAGGGAGCGGTGGGCTGGGGAGCAGTGAGGGAGCAGTGGGCCGGGAAGCTGAGAGGGAGCGGTGGGCCGGGAAGCAGCAAGGGAGCGGTGGGCGGCAAAGCAGCGAGGGAGCGGTGGGCCGGGGAGCAGTGAGGGAGCGGTGGGCCGGGAAGCTGAGAGGGAGCGGTGGGCCGGGAAGCAGCAAGGGAGCGGTGGGCCGGGAAGCAGCAAGGGAGCGGTGAGCGGGAAAGCAGCGAGGGAGCGGTGGGCGGGAAAGCAGTGAGGGAGCGGTGGGCCGGGAGGCTGAGATGGAGCGGTGGGCCGGGAAGCAGAGAGGGAGCGGTGGGCCGGGAAGCAGAGAGGGAGCGGATGGGACAGAAAGTAGCGAGGGAGCGGTGGGTTGGGAAGCAGAGAGGGAGCGGTGGGCCGGGAAGCAGAGAGGGAGCGGTGGGCCAGAAAGCAGTGAGGGAGCGGTGGGCCAGAAAGCAAAGAGGGAGCGGTGGGCCAGGGAGAAGAGAGGGAGCAGTGGGCCAGGAAGCAGCGAGGGAGCACTGGGCCAGGAAGAAGAGAGATAGTGGTGGGTTGGGAAGCAGAGAGGGAGCGGTGGGCCGGGAAGCAGAGAGGGAGCGGTGGGCCATAAAGCAGTGAGGGAGCGGTGGGCCAGAAAGCAAAGAGGGAGCGGTGCGCCAGGGAGTAGAGAGGGAGCGGTGGGCCAGGAAGCAGCGAGGGAGCGGTGGGCGGGAAAGCAGCGAGGGAGCAGTGGGTGAGAAAGCAGCGAGGGAGCAGTGGGCGAGAAAGCAGTGAGGGAGAGGTGGGGTAGAAAGCAGAGAGGGAGCGGTGGGCCAGAAAGCAAATAGGGAGTGGTGCACCAGGGAGCAGAGGGCCAGAAAGCATCGAGGAAGTGGTGGGCTAGGAAGCAGAGAGGGAGCGGTGGGCCAGAAAGCAGCGAGTCAGCGGTGGGACAGAAAACAGCGACAGGGCGGTGGTTCAGGAAGTAGAGAGGGAGCGGTGGGCCAGGAAGCAGCGAGGGAGCAGTGGACCAAGAAGAAGCAAGGGAGCAGTGGACCAGGAAACAGCGAGGGAGCAGTGGACTGGGAAGCAGAGAGGGAGCGGTGGGACAGAAAGTAGCGAGGGAGCGATGGGTCGGGAAGCAGAGAGGGAGCGGTGGGCCGGGAAGCAGAGAGGGAGCGGTGGGCCATAAAGCAGTGAGGGAGTGGTGGGCCAGAAAGCAAAGAGGGAGCAGTGCGCCAGGGAGCAGAGAGGGAGTGGTGGGCCAGGAAGCAGCGAGGGAGCGGTGGGCCAGAAAGCAGCGAGGGAGCGGTGGGCCAGGAAGCAGCGAGGGAGTGGTGGACCAGGAAACAGAGAGGGAGCGGTGGGCTGGGAAGCAGAGAGGGAGCGGTGGGCAAGCAGGCAGCGAAGGGGCGGTGGGCGGGAAAGCAGTAAGGGAGCAGTGGGCGGGAAAGCAGTGAGGGAGCGGTGGGCTGGGAAGAAGTGAGGGAGCAGTGGGCCAGAAAGCATTGAGGAATCAGTGGGCTAGGAAGCATAGAGGGAGCGGTGGGCCAGAAAGCAGCGAGGGAGCGGTGGGACAGAAAGCAACGACAGGGCAGTGGTTCAAGAAGCAGAGAGGGAGCGGTGGGCCAGGAAGCAGCGAGGGAGCGGTGGGCCAGGAAGCAGTGAGGGAGCAGTGGGCCAGGAAGCAGCAAAGGAGCGGTGGGCCAGGAAGCAGCAAAGGAGCGGTGGGCCAGGAAGCAGCAAAGGAGCGGTGGGCCAGGAAGCAGCAAAGGAGTGGTGGGCCAGGAAGCAGCAAGGGAGCGGTGGGCTAGAAAGCAGCGAGGGAGCAGTGGGCCAGGAAGCAGCGAGGGAGCAGTGGACCAGGAAACAGCGAGGGAGCAGTGGACCAGGAAACAGCGAGGGAGCAGTGGACCAGGAAGCAGAGAGGGAGCAGTGGGCCAGGAAGCAGAGAGGGAGCGGTGGGCCGGGAAGCAGAGAGGGAGCAGTCGGCCAGGAAGCAGTGAGGGAGCAAATGGCCGGGAAGCAGAGAAGTAGGAATGGGCCGGGAAACAGCGAGGGAGTGGTGGGCCAGGAAGCAGAGAGAGTGAGAGTTGGTCCAGGAATCAGGGAGGGAGCGATGGGCCAGGAAGCAGCAAGGGAGCAGTTGACCGGGAAGCAGAGAGGGAGCAGTCGGCCAGGAAGCAGCAAGGGAGTGAATGGCCGGGAAGCACAGAAGTAGCAGTGGGCCGGAAAGTAGCGAGGGAGCAGTGGGCCAGAAAGTAGCGAGGGAGCAGTGGGCCCGAAAGCAGAGAGGGAGCGGTGGGTCGTGAAGCAGCGAGGGATTGGTGGCCCAGGAAGCAGTGAGGGAGCGGTGGGCTGGGAAGCAGAGAGGGAGCAGTGGGCTGGGAAGCAGCGAGGGAGCGGTAGGCCAGGAAGCAGCAAGGGAGCAGTGGGCCCGGAAGCAGCAAGGGATCGGTGGGCCGGGAAGCAGCGAGGGAGAGGTGGGCCAGGAAACAGAAAGGGAGCTTTGGGCCCGGAAACAAAGAGGGAGCGGTGGGCTGGGAAACAGAGAGGGAGCGGCGGGCCAGGAAACAGCGAGGGAGTGGTGGGCCAGGAAGCAGAGAGGGAGCAGTGGGCCGGGAAGCAGAGAGGGAGCGGTGGGCCGGGAAGCAGAGAGGGAGCGGTGGGCCGGGAAGCAGAGAGGGAGCGGTGGGACAGAAAGTAGCGAGGGAGCGGTGGGCCAGGAAGCAGAGAGGGAGCGGTGGGCCAGGAAGCAGAGAGGGAGCGGTGGGCCATAAAGCAGTGAGGGAGCGGTGGGCCAGAAAGCAAAGAGGGAGCGGTGCGCCAGGGAGCAGAGAGGGAGCGGAGGGAGCGGTGGGCAGGAAAGCAGTGAGGGAGCGGTGGGCCAGCAAGTAGCGAGGGAGCGGTGGGCCGGGAAGCAGAGAGGGAGTGGTGGTCCATAAAGCAGTGAGGGAGCGGTGGGCCAGAAAGCAAAGAGAGAGAGGTACGCCAGGGAGAAAAGTGGGAGTGGTGGGCCAGAAAGCAGCGAGGGAGCAGTGGGCCAGGAAGCAGAGAGGGAGCGGTGGGCCGGGAAGCAGAGAGGGAGCGGTGGGCCGGGAAGCAGTGAGGGAGTGGTGGGCCGGGAAGCAGTGAGGGAGCGGTGGGCCGGGAAGCTGAGAGGGAGCAGTGGGCCGGGAAGCAGAGAGGGAGCGGTGGGCCGGGAAGCAGAGATGGAGCGGTGGGACAGAAAGTAGCGAGGGAGCGGTGGGCCGGGAAGCTAGAGAGGGAGCGGTGGGCCGGGTAGCAGAGAGGGAGCGGTGGGCCATAAAGCAGTGAGGGAGCGGTGGGCCAGAAAGCAAAGAGGGAGCGGTGTGCCAGGGAGCAGAGAGGGAGCGGTGGGCCAGGAAGCAGCGAGGGAGCAGTGGGCAGGAAAGCAGTGAGGGAGCAGTGGGCCAGAAAGTAGCGAGGGAGCGGTGGGCTGGGAAGCAGAGTGGGAGCAGTAGGCCATAAAGCAGTGAAGGAGCGGTGGGCAAGAAAGCAAAGAGGGAGCGGTACGCCAGGGAGAAGAGAGGGAGCGGTGGGACAGGAAGCAGCGAGGGAGCAGTGGGCCAGAAAGCAAAGAGGGAGCGGTGCACAAGGGAGAAGAGATGGAGCGGTGGGCCAGGAAGCAGCGGTGGGCGGAAAAGCAGCAAGGGAGCAGTGGGCGGGAAAGCAGTGAGGGAGAGGTAGGGTAGAAAGCAGAGAGGGAGCGGTGGGCCAGAAAGCAAATAGGGAGCGGTCCACCAGGGAGCAGAGGGCCAGAAACACAGCGACAGGGCGGTGGTTCGGGAAGTAGAGAGGGAGCAGTGGGCCAAGAAGCAGCGAGGGAGCAGTGGACCAAGAAGAAGCAAGGGAGCAGTGGACCAGGAAACAGCGAGGGAGCAGTGGACCAGGAAGCAGAGAGGGAGCTATGGGCTGGGAAACAGGGAGGGGGCAGTGGGCCAGGAAGCAGAGTGAGAGTGGTGGGCCAGGAAGCAGAGAGAGTGAGTGGTGGTCCAGGAATCAGCGAGGGAGCGGTGGGCAAGGAAGAAGTGAGGGAGCGGTTGGCCGGGTAGCAGAGAGGGAGCGGTCGGCCAGGAAGCAGCGAGGGGGTGAATGGCCGGGAAGCAGAGAAGTAGCAATGGGCCAGGAAGCAGCGAGGGAGCAGTGGGCCAGGAAGAAGCAAGGGAGCAGTGGACCAGGAAACAGGGAGGGAGAAGTGGGCCAGGAAGCAGAGAGGAAGCTGTGGGCCAGGAAGCAGAGAGGGAGCTGTGGGCCAGGAAGCAGAGAGGGAGCGGTGTTCTAGGAATCAACGAGGGAGCGGTGGGCCAGGAAGCAGCGAGGGAGTGGTGGACCAGGAAACAGAGAGGGAGCAGTGGGCTGGGAAGCAGAGAGGGAGCAGTGGGCAAGCAGGCAGCGAAGGGGCGGTGGGCGGGAAAGCAGTAAGGGAGCAGTGGGCGGGAAAGCAGTGAGGGAGCAGTGGGCCAGAAAGCATTGAGGAATCAGTGGGCTAGGAAGCAGAGAAGGAGCGGTGGACCAGGAAGCAGCGACGGAGCGGTGGACCAGGAAGCAGTGAGGGAGCAGTGGGCCAGGAAGCAGAGAGGGAGCGGTGGGCCAGGAAGCAGAGAGGAAGGAGTGGGCCGGGAAGTAAAGAGGGAGCAGTGGGCCAGAAAGAAGCCAGGGAGCGGTGTGGGCCAGGAAGCAGCAAGGGAGCAGTGGGCCTGAAAGCAGAGAGGGAGCGGTGGTCCGGGAAGCAGCGAGGGAGCGGTGGGCCGGGAAAGAGAGAGGGAGCGGTGGGCCGGGAAACAGAGAGAGAGCGGTGGGCCGGGAAACAGAGAGGGAGCATTGGGCTGGGAAGCAGAGAGGCAGCTGTGGGCCAGAAAGCAGCGAGGGAGCGGTGGGCCAGGAAGCAGTGAGGGAGCGGTGGGCCAGGCAGCAGCGAGGGAGCGGTGGGCCAGGAAACAGAGAGGGAGCGGTGGGCCAGGAAACAGAGGGAGCAGTGGGCCGGGAAACAGAGAGGGAGCGGTGGGCCGGAAAGCAGCGAGGCAGCGGTGGGCCAGAAAGCAGAGAGGGAGCAGTGGGCCAGGAAGCACAGAGGTAACTGTGGGCCAGAAAGCAGAGAGGGAGCGGTGGGCCAGGAAGCACAGAAGGAGCAGTGGACCAGGAAGCAGCATAGGAGCGGTTGGCCAGGAAGCAGTGAGGGAATGGTGGGCAAGGAAGCAGAGAAGGAGCAGTGGGCCAGAAAGCAGCCAGGGAACAGTGGGCCAGAAAGCAGCCAGGGAGCGGTGGGCTAGGGAGCAGCCAGGGAGCAGTGGGCCGGGAAGCAGAGACGTAACAGTGAGCCAGAAAGCAGAGAGGGAGTGGTGTGCCAGGAAGCAGAGAAGAAGCAGTGGACCAAGAAGCAGAGAAGGAGCGGTGGACCAGGAATCAGTGAAGGAGCAGTGGGCCTGGAAGCTGTGAGGGAGCAGTGGGCCAGGAAGCAGAGAGGGAGCAGTGAGCCAGGAAGCAGAGAGGGAAGAGTGGACCGGGAAGCAGAGCGTGAGCAGTGGGCCAGTAAGCAGCCAGGGAGCGGTGGGCAAGGAAGCAGCGAGGGAACAGTGGGCCAGGAAACAGCAAGGGAGCGGTGGGCCAGAAAGCAGCGAGGGAGATGTGGGCCAGGAAGCAGCGATGGAGCAGTGGGCCAGGAAGCAGCAAGGGAGCAGTGGGCCCAAAAGCAGAGAGAGCGGTGGTCCGGGAAGCAGCGAGGGAGCGGTGGGCCGGGTAGCAGTGAGGGAGCAGTGGGCCAGGAAGCAGAGAGGGAGCAGTGGGCCAGGAAGCAGAGAGGTAACAGTGGGCCAGAAAGCAGAGTGCGAGCGGTGGGCCAGGAAGCAGAGAAGGAGCGGTGGACCAGGAAGCAGAGTAGGAGCAGTGGACCAGGAAGCAGAGAAGAAGCGGTGGGCCTGGAAGCAGTGAGGGAGCAGTGAGCCAGGAAGCAGAGAGGAAGTGGTGGGCCAGGAAGCAGAGAGGGAAGAGTGGACTGGGAAGCAGAGAGTGAGCAGTGGGCCATTAAGCAGCCAGGGAGCGGTGGGCAAGGAAGCAGCGAGGGTGCGGTGGGCCGGGAAACAGAGAGGGAGCCCTGGGCCAGAAAGCAGCGATGGAGCAGTGGGCCAGAAAGCAGAGAGGGAGCAGTGGGCAGGGAAGCAGAGAGGTAACAGTGGGCCAGAAAGCAGAGAGCGAGCGGTGGGCCAGGAAGCAGAGAAGGAGCGGTGGACCAGGAAGCAGAGTAGGAGCGGTGGACCAGGAAGCAGAGAAGGAGCAGTGAGCCAGGAAGCAGAGAAGGAGCGGTGGGCCAGGAAGCAGAGAAGGAGCGGTGGACCAGGAAGCAGCGTAGGAGCGGTGGGCCAGGAAGCAGAGAGGGAATGGTGGGTGAGGAAGCAGAGAGGGAGCAGTGGGCAAGGAATCAGAGAAGGAGCAGTGGGCCCGAAAGCAGCCAGGGAGCGGTGTGCCAGAAAGCAGCCAGGGAGCAGCAAGGGCGCTGTGGGCCAGGAATCAGCGAGGGTGAGGAGGGCAGGAAGCAGCTCTGGAGCAGTGGGCCAGGAAGCAGCGAGGGAGAGGTGGGCCAGAAAGCAGCAAGGGACCGGTGGGCCAGGAAGCAGCGAGGGAGCGGTGGTCCAGGAACCAGAGAAGGAGCGGTGGACCAGGAAGTAGAGAAGAAGCGGTGGACCAGGAAGCAGCGTAGGAGCGGTGGGCCAGGAAGCAGTGAGGGAATGGTGGGTGGGGAAGCAGAGAGGGAGCAGTGGGCAAGGAAGCAGAGAAGGATCAGTGGGCCAGAAAGCAGCCAGGGAGCAGTGGGCCAGAAAGCAGCCAGGGAGCGATGGGCCAGGGAGCAGCCAGGGAGCAGTGGGCCGGGAAGCAGAGATGTAACAGTGAGCCAGAAAGCAGAGAGGGAGAGGTGGGCCAGGAAGCAGAGAAGAAGCAGTGGACGAAGAAGCAGAGAAGGAGCGGAGGACCAGGAAGCAGGGAAGGAGCAGTGAGCCTGGAAGCAGTGAGGGAGCAGTGGGCCAGGAAGCTGAGAGGGAGCGGTGGGCCAGGAAGCAGAGAAGAAGCAGTGGACCAAGAAGCAGAGAAGGAGCGGTGGACCAGGAAGCAGCAAAGGATTGGTGGGCCTGTAAGCAGTGAGTGAGCAGTGGGTCAGGAAGCAGAGAGGGAGTGGTGGGCCAGGAAGCAGAGAGGGAGGAGTGGGCCGGGAAGCAGCCAGGGAGCGGTGGGCCAGTAAGCAGCGAGGGAGCAGTGGGCCAGGAAGCAGCGAGGGAGCGGTGGGCCAGAAAGCAGCGAGGGAGATGTGGGCCAGAAAGCAGCGATGGAGCAGTGGGCCAGGAATCAGAGAGAGTGGTGGTCCGGGAAGCAGCGAGGGAGCGGTGGGCCCAAAAGCAGAGAGAGCGGTGGTCCGGGAAGCAGCGAGGGAGCGGTGGGCCAGGAAACAGTGAGGGAGCGGTGGGCCAGGAATCAGAGAGGGAGCGGTGGGCTGGGAAACAGAGAGAGAGCGGTGGGCCGGGAAACAGAGAGGGAGCGGCGGGCCAGGTAACAGAGAGGGAGAGCGGCGGGCTGGGAAACAGAGAGGGAGCGGCGGCCGGAAAGCAGAGAGGGAGCAGTGGGCCAGGAAGCAGAGGGGGAGCGGTGGGCCAGGAAGCTGAGAGGGAGCATTGGGCCGGGAAGAAGAGAGGGAGAATTGGGCCGGGAAGCAGAGAGAGAGCTGTGGGCCAGAAAGCAGTGAGGGAGCCGTGGGCCAGAAAGCAACGAGGGAGCCGTGGGCCAGAAAGCAGCGAGGGAGCAGTGGGCCAGAAAGCAGTGAGGGAGCGGTGGGCCAGGAAGCAGCGAGGGAGCGGTGGGCCAGGAAGCAGAGAGGGAGCGGTGGCCTGGGAAACAGAGAGCGAGCGGTGGGCCAGAAAGCAGCGAGGGAGCGGTGGGCCAGAAAGCAGAGAGGGAGCAGTGGACCGGGAAGCAGAGAGGTAACAGTAGGCCAGAAAGCAGAGAGGGAGCGGTGGACCAGGAAGCAGCGTAGGAGCGGTGGGCCAGGAAGCAGTGAGGGAATGGTGGGCGAGGAAGCAGAGAGGGAGCAGTGGGCCAGAAAGCAGCCTTGGAGCGGTGGGCCAGAAAGCAGCCAGGGAGCAGTGGGCCAGGGAGCAGCAAGGGAGCTGTGGGCCAGGAACCAGCGAGAGAGAGGTGGGCCAGGAAGCAGCACTGGAGCAGTGGGCCAGGAAGCAGCGAAGGATCGGTGGGCCAGAAAGCAGCAAGGGACCGGTGGGCCAGGAAGCAGCAAGGGAGCTGTGAGCCAGTAAGCTGAGAGGGTGTGGTGGGCCAGGAAGCAGAAAGAGTGAGCGGTGGTCTAGAAATCAGAGGGGTGAGCGGGGATGGGAAGCAGAGAGGGAGCAGTGGGCTGGGAAGCAGCGAGGGAGCAGTGGGCCAGGAAGCAGCGAGGGTGCAGTGGGCCAGAAAGTACCAAGGGAGCAGTGGGCTGGGAAGTAGAGAGGGAGCGGTGGGCCAGGAAGTAGAGAGGGAGCGGTGGGCCGGGAAGCAGCGAGGAAGTGATGGGCGGGCAAGCAGCGAGGGAGCAGTGGGCTGGGAAGAAGTGAGGGAGCGGTGGGGCAGAAAGCATAGAGGGAGCGGTGGGCCAGGAAGCAAAGAGGGAGTGGTGGTTCAGGAAGCAGAGAGGGAGCGGTGGGCCAGAAAGCAGCAAGGGAGCGGTGGGCCAGAAAACAGGGAGGGAGCAGTGGGCCAGGAAGCAAAGAGGGAGCTGTGGGCCAGGAAGCAGCGAGGGAGCGGTGGTCCAGGAAGCAGAGAGAGAGCTGTGGGCCAGGAAGTAGCGAGGGAGCGGTGGTCCAGGAAGCAGTGAGGGAGCGGCGGGCCAGGAAGCAGCGAGGGAGCGGTTGGCTGGGTAGCAGAGAGGGATCGGTCGGCCAGGAAGCAGAGAGGGAGCGAATGGCCAGGAAACAGAGAAGTAGCAGTGGGCCGGGAAGCAGCGAGGGAGTGTTGGGTCAGAAAGCAGTAAGGGAGCGGTAGGCCAGAAAGTAGCGAGTGAGCGGTGGGCCAGAAAGCAGCGAGGGAGTGGTGGGCCAGGAAGCAGAGAGGGAGCGGTGGGCCAGGAAGCAGAGAGGGAGCGGTGGGCCAGGAAGCAGAGAGGGAGCGGTGGGCCAGGAAGCAGAGAGGGAGCGGTGGGCCAGGAAGCAGAGAGGGAGCGGTGGGCCAGGGAGTGGTGGGCCAGGAAGCAGAGAGGGAGCAGTGGTCTGGGATGCAGAGAGAGAGCAGTGGGCCGGGAAGCAGAGAGGGAGCGGTGGGCCAGAAAGGCACAAGGGAGCGGTGGGCCGGGAAGCAGAGAGGGAGCGGTGGGCCGGGAAGCAGAGAGGGAGCGGTGGGCCAGGAAACAGGGAGGGAGCAGTGGGTCGGGAAGAAGAGAGGGAGCGGTGGGCCAGGAAGCAGTGAGGGAGTGGTGGGCCAGAAAGCAGAGAAGGAGCGGTGGGCCAGGAAGCAGAGAGGGAGCAGTGGGCCAGGAAGCAGAGAGGGAGCGGTGGGCCAGGAAGCAGAGAGGGAGTGGTGGGCCAGGGAGTGGTGGGCCAGGAAGCAGAGAGGGAGCGGTGGGTCAGGGAGTGGTGGGCCAGTGAGGGAGCAGTGATCTGGGATGCAGAGAGGGAGCGGTGGGCCAGAAAGGCACAAGGGAGCGGTGGGCCAGGAAGCTGAGAGGGAGCGGTGGGCCGGGAAGCAGAGAGGGAGCGGTGGGCCAGATGCTGTGGACCTGGATATAGTCTTTCAGAAGTGTGCGGACACCACCAAGATCTTTTTCCGAGTAGAAGGGTGCACTCAGGATAACATCTTTTGCATCTAAACTACTGTTTCAGAAATTGGAGTCTTGATATCGAGGAATTGGCTGGGCTAAATGGAGATAAGACGGTGCTTCTGTTGACGCTGCCTTTAACCATGATGACTATGGGAATCCGACACTTTCCCGCCTGACCTGCCCCAATTCTTGAGGGACTAAAATCTCTAGGGATATGTTTGGACCCATCGCTGTCCATGACACTGCAGCGACAGATCCTTCAAGCCACGTCCGCGCGCATTGTGACAGACTCTCCAAGACAAGACCACATTCCTCCTATTTTCAAGAAGTGACATTGGCTTCTGGTCAATACCGGAATTACGTGTCAATTATTGATACTCGTTCAAACAGCCCTTTGATGGTATTGCTCCTATCTATACATGGCTCGCCAGGTTAAACGCTTGTTGTTGTGATCTGTGTTGATCTGCAGGTCACAGGTTCAATTCCCAGCAAGGGAAACTCAGCCTTTCATCCCTCCGCAGTCGATACATGAGTGCCAATTTTGATTGGGTAATCTTTGTAAATATGTCCTATGTAAAGCGATTTAGATTAAATCACCATATAAAAAACTAGTAATTATTATTATGGCCTACACCCCATCGCCCACAGCGATCCATCACATGAGCAACAGTGATTCCTCCCATATTTGGCAAGAGTATGGCTTTTGCTAGATCAAGCCAGTGCTGGGCCGGTATTAGCATAATTGCCCTAAAAACATTTGACCTAAAAACACTCCATTGAATTTTTTGACCCTTTGTTTGGTCAAATTTAATTAAATATATATATATGGGGGTGCGTAAGGGTATAAATTTGGTTGATGAGAAGTGGGGTAGGGGTTGCGGGGGTTCCCCCACTGCATTTTAGACCGAAAAAAAGGTGAAATAAATGTGATCAAATGCGATTAGGTCAAATGTTTTAGGTAAAATAAACCCAAGCCGCTGGGACACAATTATCCAGAACAGGACTTTCACTTCTCCTATTAAAGGCCCAGCGGGAGCTGTAGTGACTGGTCATTTCAATTTAATAGAACGGACTGGAGTAAAACTATGGTAAAAGCAAAGCCCCGGAGTGGTCTTGAGTGTCCCTGGTGGCATGGAGTCATCTGACCGCCTTAGGTAAACAACAGTATTACATATAAACAGGCTGGCAAGAAGTTAAACCTTAGTTGTTTGAGAGTTCACGTAATTTCCACTTAGTTCGAGATTTCACGAAATTTGCACTGGCAGACTGACCAGTGGAAATTTCTTGAAATCTCAAACAAGTAAGATTTAACAACAGGCTGCCTTAAGTTCCCACGAGATTTCACGAGATTTCCACTGGTAAGTCTGCCAGTGGACATTTTGTGAAACCTCAAACAACTAAATGGAAAAAAACAAAATGGGGGTGCAAACAAAACAGTCCCCTTCTTGGCTGAAAAAGTCCCCATCACCAGAGAGTAGCACACGACCAGAACCCGCGATATCCCCAGGCTGGAACCAAAGAGCTGAGAGATGGTGGGGGCAGCAAAGAGGCCTTTTCTTGCTACAGATATGTCTCTGATATGTCTCTGGACCAAGTTACCAATGCTTAGGAATGCCCCCCCCCCCATCCTCCACTTCAGGGATGACCTTATGGCCCAACTCTCCAAGAACATCTGGCCAATCACTGATCGCTCCACTCAACCCCCTTTCCCCCCCTCCCTAGTCCCCTCTCCCAGCTCCCACTACCAGTCCCAGCCCCTCTGCTACCGCTGCACACTACTTGCAATACTCTGGGTGCTCCCCCATTGTAGAGCGCTCCGTTGCTTGCCGGCTGGATTGGAGCTTTATAAATGCCATACACACATACCTACCACTGTGCACCAGAACATGGTTTGCACAAAAAGCAGATATTGGGAAAGGGGCGACTGAGGCACATGCATGAACACTGTCTGCACCCCCGGCACCCGTGCACCTGCTGGCTCCCCACACCTCACCATGTTACTTCCGCCGCTTGGTGCAATACTGAACACGCCTCCATATTTTGGTGGATGAATTCAGTGGTACAGTGGTGATGGTGGGAATTCCATGACCGCCCAATTGGTTACATGTGATTATGTGGAATCACAAAAAAACGAATCCAATTACAACGAATCCAAAATAACGAATCCAATTACAACGAATCCAAAATAACGAATCCAATTACAACGAATTCCAAAATAACGAATTCCAAAATAACGAATTCCAAAATAACAAATTTCTTTTTGGTTGTTTTTTTGGGGGGGGTGGAGTTCCACCCGCAATCCCCCCTTTTTTTGTTCCTAATACTTTTCCCTCATCCCCAAAACCACTATTCCCACTCCTAACCCCATTTTTTGTTTTTTCCCCAAATTCGTTATTTTGGATTTGTTGTAAATGGATTAGTTATTTTGCGATTACTCATAATCACTGCATACCGCCCATTATTTTGCGGTAATGGAATTGCTGTACCATTTTTATCACTTAATGAGGCCCTGCTATTGCCCCTTGCACAGAGTAAAATATCGCTCAATAAATTCAAAATCAAATGCAATCACACCATGCGAACAGTGACAGAAGTGCGCCAGAAAAGTAGTGGGACTGTGACTCCAGCGGGAGACACAGTAGGAAGGAAAGGAGCCACGTACAACACACTTCAAAGGTTGCAGTCATGCTGGTTGGCAGCCCATTTGGTTGAAATGGATTTCAGGTTAGCTGGAACTGATTGGAGGTGGTACAGTGGAGAAGCGTGCTTTCAACTCGGAATGATGGAAATGGTTGCAAAAAGTACTGGAGCTGCGAACAGTAAAAAAAATAAAAGTAGCGGAACGCCGCTCCCGACCGTTCCCGCTCACTTCGACCACTGCTTGTGAAGCTGTGTCTTGAGCCGTGCAAGGGGCAGCATGGGCGCACTTTGCGTTGGAAACTCGGCTGCTTTCTTTTGCAACCCACGCACAGGCACAGCCCGCTGCGTGGCAGATGCAAATACCATCTTAAAATAGAGCATACATGTCAATAATTCAGCAGCGGCTCTAAAAATAACCCCCGCTCGCTGGCGGCCGTGTGCTAGTCTGGACACGTACTCACCTACTTCTGGGGGCGCTGTCGCCCTCGCTCAGGTCGTTGGAGTCGTTGCTGACGTTGTCGTCCTCCGGCGTGCGCATGCTCTGGAGCTCCGTCAGCTCCAGGCCGCTCTTGAAGTGCATGGTGGTTTTGGGGTTTAGGTGCCCGATAACCTGCCCTGGCGCCAGGAGGGCGAGGTCTTCGCTTGAGTGCGAAATATTGATGACCCTAAGGAAACAAAGCAATGGCATGCGTTCAAAATGGCGGCCATCACGTGATCACACTCAGTTTATTATTTATTTGAGACATTTCATATAGTAAGGGCATGGCTACAATGCAGAGTGGCCAACTTTAAAAAAAAATGTTACCCAGGACACTTTAGCACTTTTTTGAAGGACAGGACACACATATTGCGTATGAATCACTTCCCTAAAAGGTACATTTTGTACATTTTCTTTTTACACAAGGACCCTTTTTTCCAACTGTGATTAGGCCATTACCTTCCAGAAGGCTGCTTAGAAATAGCATTGGCATCCCCATAAAAGCACAAAGCAAGCTCAGGCATCTTGGGGGTTGTTTTGGGCAGGGAGGGCCAGGGGGTAGTGAGAATGGACATACAGCCTGGCATGCCCTTGGGGCGGTTAGTGGGTAGGTAAAAACCACAAACAACACCTAGCGGCTGTCTTGGGTGTCCCTCCACCTTATGCCATCTCCCCTGTATTCACTTCTCATGTAAATACTTTCGACTTATAAGCAGTGCCAACAGAACCAACTAATATCCAAAACTAAAACAAAAAAAAATACTACCGTAGCCCTTATGGATACAGGGCACTGACTTGTCCACAAATCTCAAAATAAACGAACCTGACAATACATATATAAATCATTATAGCAACAGGCTGAGCAAAAAGAGTATGACAGCTGCATTTCCCCTATCCTGAATAGATGTGAGTATCTGCATCACGTGAGCCTAAATAAATCTTTTGAGTTTTGACACGGCATTATAAAGACTTTAGGACATGGTGAAATAAAATTCAGAATGAGGTCATCTGCTTGTTGTCAGTATTTCACACAGCATTCTTCTAGTTATGCACCTCTCCCATTTCTACAAACCCAACATGTGCACCAGTGAAACCACTAATTGCTCCCATTTCAATACTCTGCCGAAACATGGCGTTGTGTTAATACACTATTTGATAGACCCAAGGACGACCCCTTTCTTGGTAAATGGCCAGAGAAAGAAGACAGAGCAGCTCATCCAGTCTGCCTCCCTGCCCCCGAGTGCTGCAGGGAGACGACTAAACTGGAGACTTCCCCAGATGGGCTGCATTTGGGATACAGGACGCAGGCCGTTCATTTGGGACAGTGCCACCAAACACAGGACTATGGGCCACCCTATTCCAAGGAGTAGTGGAGTAGGGTGGAGTAGGGTGGCCCGATAGCGTTTATTGTAGCGGGTGATATTCGAACATGGAGGCGCGGGGCATTTGGGGTCCAGGTAAGACCATGTTAGGAAAACCAAGAGGTAAATCGGGAAGGAAGAAACATGGGATTGTGGACAGAAGGTGGAACACTTCATTTAATAATGAACATGTCTAGAATTTGAATCCGTGTGATTTTACCGCTCTTCGGTCATTTATAATCTTCGGTCATCATTACTCCCCTGAACATTTCCGATGTGCCCAAACCCCCTACCCCCACCCCCGACCCTTACTTCCCTTGCCTTCCGTCAGGCCGTACCCTGAGACGCCTGTTCCCTTCCACTTCCGTGATCGAGAGCCGGCGCCGCAGAGTCCTTTTCTTTTTCTTTTTTTTCGGGAAGCTGCAGGGGTGTCCCCGCAACGCCCTTTCACTATACTGTATAGGATGGTGAGCGGGGTGTTGCGTGGCACTCCCCTGCAGCTTTTTTTTTTTTTAAGTTTGGTCCGCTGCGGGGTTGTCCCCCGCAACACCCCATTCACTATACTTTATACATACTATATAGTATAGTGAACAGGGTGTTGCGGGGGACAGCCCCGCAGACCCGGCAACCTTTGTTTTTCTACCGACCCCACCAAAATATACATACCACAAAAGGTTCAAACTTTTTGTAGTTCGGAATTTTGGTGGTATGTATTTTAGGTCTTTTGGTGGGGTCGGTGATTTGTATTCGGTAATTTTGGCGTATTCCTAGAATTTGGGACACAGAGAGATGAAATGATTTGCCCAGAATCCAATCGTTTTTGGTCACGTGCCAAAGCCGGGATTGGATGGCAGGTCTCTCAGCAGCTAAGGCACCAGTCCCCATCCCCTGGCACTACCAACATAACGTACATTCACCTTTGCTGCATGCATTATTGGGTGTTTGTGGCCCTTGCTTTGATTCAATACGTTCAGCCATTCCTATGTCTTTGGTCAACGACACTTTTCATGTTCCACGTTAAGGCCCATGATGTTATGTTACGTTATGTTGATTTATACCGCGCGCTGCTACCACCCACGGGCCGTCTAAGGCGCTTGATAGGAAAGCCAGTTCTACAAGTCCCAGAACGGAAGGCCTGGGCTTAAGTGTTTCCGGAGTAAAAGGAAAGAAGAGAGCCAGGCCCCTGTACTGTCAAAGAATGTCCACTGCTCACCTGCTTCTCTGTACCATCCCTATTTTATTTATTTATTTATTTAAATTCTTAGTAACGAGCCAGATCGCCCGTGGGCCGCAAGGCGCACGAAAAAGACATACAACAAACACAAAACCGGACAGCGATACAGAGTTAGTGAGCAGAGCAAGAACTAGAACTAAGGAGCCCTAGAGAAAAAACGTTTTCAGCTTCTTTTTGAAATCAACAAGAGACGTGGTCATTTTTAGATCCAAGGGAATGGGGTTCCAGGAGGCAGGAGGCATCAAAAATGGTCTTCCCAAATTTGGCTAGGAGATATTTTATTTTAATCCTAGTCTAAACTTCTAACGTGATCTTCCCTGCCTGCCTTGAGGTAGCTGCTGTCCGGTTCCATGTCATTTCATTGCAGGATGTTTTTTCGCAGGGGTTTTTACAGCAGATTTTCTTATGAAAAAAACTCATTGAATTTGAATTTTTTGATTTTTGGAGGGTTCCCCCACCGACCCCCAGCCCCTTTATTTTTTTTGCTATTCTCAAACACCCACACCCCAAACATATATTTGTCTAACCCCCCCCTAAAAATTCAATGAGTTTCTTTCGTTAAAAAAATAACGGTAAAACCCCCGCGAAAAATCATCCCACGATGAAAGGACGTCGTGCCCTGCTGTCCTTGGTACAAACTTCATTCATCAGCAGGGTTTTTTGCCGCCAATTTTTGGCTGTAAAAATAAGGGTGTTCAGGGGGTAAAGGGATATAAGGGGTAGGGGGTGCAGGGAATAGGTAGCAAATAACTGGGAAAGGGGTTGGGGAAACCCCTCCAAATTTAACAAAATAAACTTGATACGTTTTTTCGGGCAAATATTTGCGGCAAAAATACTCAGCAAAAAAAAACCTGGCGATGGAATGACATAGAACCCGGTCCCCGATATCCTCAAACAGCTCTCTGCTGTCCTCAACAGTCCTGCCAAAAAGCACTGCACTGTTCGGGGCAGCAGAGGGGGGTTGAGGTTATCAAGGATGGGGGCTTTCTTCAGGCAGGAAGGCAAGATCGTGGTATAGTGTTGAAGGATTAAAAGAGGGAGGATGTCTTGGAGCAGATCAATGGTGGGCATGATTTCATGATTGGTGGAGCAAAGGGGTCACGTGGTGGACCGCTGGCAGGGGATAAGGAGTGAAGGAGGGGGATGGCAAAAATGAATGGGATGAAGCGGATGAGGCAGGAGAAAGGAGGGAAAGGAGGCTGGCGAGGAGGCCGCGGATCTCCCAGGTCGTGGAGGAGAAGTAGAGAGCAAAGTCATCCGCTGAGATGGGGGGGAGGAAATAGTTTGAGGGTAGGGCAGCATAACAGGGCTTGGAGGTTACAGGAGAGTTTGCGGGGGTGACACCAGAAAGAGGCAACGGGGTTGGCGAAATGGTTGGACTTGGTGATGCCCATAGTCATTGTACATGTTTAGAAGGTCTGCAAGCATGCATTGAGGTGTGTGGGATGTGTGCCATCGGGGGAAGGTGGAGTCACACGATAAGACTTCTGTTGTCGAGTCCATGGGGCAATCAAGGACGGGAGGGTGCATGGAAGTGGAAACTAAGATACTGCCGGGACAGTGGTTTTCAAAACAGGTGCTAAGAGCCAGGTGGATGTTTCAAAGGCTTGATGAGGCCACAGAGCTAGGAGGCAGGGCCTGACTTTGGCCAGCTAGAGGGAGCCAGAGAGTCAGGTCTGAATTTTCCTTTGGAGGAGGCTTGGGGTGGACAGAGCTAGGAGGCAGCACCCGACTTTGTCCAGCTAGAGGGAGCCAGAGAGTCATGTCTGAATTGGAGGAGGCTTGAGGAGGGGACAGAGCTGGGAGGCAGGACCTGATTTCGGCCAGCTAGAGGGAGCCAGAGAGTCAGGTTTGAACTTTCCTTTGGACGAGGCTTGTGGTGGACAGAGCTAGGAGGCAGCACCTGACTTCGGCCAGCTAGAGGGAGCCAGAGAGTCATGTCTGAACTTTCCTTTGGAGGAGGCTTGATAAGGCAACATAGCTAGGAGGCAGGACCTGACTTTGGCCGGCTAGAAGGAGCCAGGGACGCAGGTCTGAACTTTCCTTTGGAGGAGGCTTGAGGAGGGGACAGAGCTAGGAGGCAGCGCATGACTTCGGCCGGCTAGGAGGAGCCAGAGACTCAGGTCTGAACTTTCCTTTGGAAGAGGCTTGAGGAGGGGACAGAGCTAGGAGGCAGCACCTGACTTCGGCCAGCTAGAAGGAGCCAGAGACTCAGGTCTGAACTTTCCTTTGGATGAGGCTTGAGGAGGGGACAGAGCTAGGAGGCAGCGCCTGACTTCGGCCAGCTAGAAGGAGCCAGAGACGCAGGTCTGAACTTTCCTTTGGAGGAGGCTTGAGGAGGGAACAGAGCTAGGAGGCAGCACCCGACTTTGTCCAGCTAGAGGGAGCCAGAGAGTCATGTCTGAATTGGAGGAGGCTTGAGGAGGGGACAGAGCTGGGAGGCAGGACGTGATTTCGGCCAGCTAGAGGGAGCCAGAGAGTCATGTCTGAACTTTCCTTTGGAGGAGGCTTGAGGAGGGGACAGAGCTAGGAGGCAGCACCCGACTTTGTCCAGCTAGAGGGAGCCAGAGAGTCATGTCTGAATTGGAGGAGGCTTGAGGAGGGGACAGAGCTGGGAGGCAGGACCTGACTTCGGCCAGCTAGAGGGAGCCAGAGAGTCATGTCTGAACTTTCCTTTGGAGGAGGATTGATAAGGGAACATAGCTAGGAGGCAGGACCTGACTTTGGCCAGCTAGAAGGAGCCAGAGACTCAGGTCTGAACTTTCCTTTGGAGGAGGCTTGAAGAGGGGACAGAGCTAGGAGGCAGCACCTGACTTCGGCCAGCTAGAGGGAGCCAGAGACTCAGGTCTGAACTTTCCTTTAGAGGAGGCTTGAGGAGGGGACAGAGCTAGGAGGCAGTACCTGACTTCGGCCAGCTAGAGGGAGCCAGAGAGTCAGGTCTGAACTTTCCTTGGAGGAGGCTTGAGGAGGGGGCAGAGCTAGGAGGCAGGACCTGACTTCGGCCAGCTAGAGGGAGCCAGAGACTGATGCGGATTTTCATTTCACACACACGCGGCCTGTCATGTGACTCCATGTCAGGAGGAACACAATGTCCCACCACTATTTTGCATATCAAATATATTCAGCGATATCAATCAGTATTCAAACTTATTTTCAGATCTGCCCACACTATTAAGGGTGTCATGTTTTTGGGCACTGGATAATAATCCTAGGATAAACTTATTTCTACCTGAGGCTGTGTAGCACCTAGTGGGGGCATTGTTGTAGTGTATTTCTGAGTGTGAGTGTCATCACTGACCTGGAATACTGTGATGTCAGTGAATGTGGAAAGCTATGTGTTATGTTGTGAACAGGGGTTCTAACATTACAGTTGGAGAGAGTAAACTGGCATGAGGGACGTGCCGGTGTCTTCCTGGCATATACTTACCAATAAACCTACAGATAACTTACCTGCTGGTCCGGGTGTTACTTCAGGTACCAAGCTATTTCACTGGCGACGAGGATGGGATCCTGTTGAATAGCGGGCAGCGCTTGAGCCAGGAACATCGCCCTCTGTGGTATACGTCCCGTGTGAGGATGTCAGTTTCAGTTAGCTCTGGGATCAGGACCTGGTAGCTAAGCTTCAGTAGGCCGGGTGGTGCTGAAGGCAGTGTTATTGGTGTGTTGACACAGAGTCGGACGCGTTGAAGTCCGGTGCATAGCAGCATGGTGCGGTGAGGCTGTGGTGTCAGCTGCAGCTGCGCCGCTCATTCCCTGCTTAGCCTGCTTCCAGGGCGCAAAGGAGCGGTTTGCCAGGCGGTGCAGGAGTGAAGAAGGAGGCGGAGCAAATCCTGTCCATGTGGCGTGGAGGAGCGTCGGGCCACGCAAAGAAGCGTCTTGCCAGGCGGCACAGGAGTGAAGAAGGAGGCGGCTCATAACCTGTCCTTGTGGCGCGGAGGAGCGTCCTGCCAGGCAGCGCAGCAGTGTGGAAGGAGCCGTGCTGAGTTTGTCTCCGGGGCGCAGAGTAGCGTTCTGACGGTCTGCGCAGAGGAGAAGCTGCATCGGTCGAGCCTCCATTGGCCAGATAAGGGGCTGGCAGATGGGCTGCCCGGCGAGCAGTGAGGCACATGGATGTTTGCTAGGCTGTGTGGGCGACTATGTGGTTGCGGTAACTGAGGGCGTCAGGGTATAGCTTTCCTGGCGCAGTGGACGTTTCATTATTGCCGCAGAGTAATGGGTAGCAGCGATGTGACCCCTACGGTGCCCGCTGGCCCAATGGTGACATCAGCTGGTCATCCGTTGGCGTGTCAGCGTGTCCTGCTGGAACGCGTGTGGGGTTTGGACCGTGCTGCGTGTGCGGCGTGGCGGAAACGGAGTGACGTTGGACCTTTGTTGCTGGATGAATGTTGTTTTGTCCCAGGATCCAAGGTGGCAAAAGGATGTTTTTCAATGTTTGGAGCGTGGGCTGGGGAGTAACGGACAGAACGGACCCCAGGTATGGTGTGTTTATATGTCTCATTTATGGCTAATTTCCCTCACCTAGTGAGACCCCCAGCAGCTTTGCTGGACTTCTGGAGTTTATTTTTTCCACCTGGTAAGAGTTAGCAAAACACAGGTAAGAGTGGGGGGAAAGCTATGTGTTTCCATCTGTTTTTGTGATTGTGGACTCTGAAGTACACCACTTCAGTAGCCCCCTTCTTTGTGTGTGTCACACAGCACCTTCAGTGCCGTGGCACAGGGTTGTCTTTGAGACTTCCCTCGACTCCATTTCTGAGGCGACTACTGTCCCCCAGAAAAGGGTAAAGTTGCCATTAACTTTACTTAGTCAATCTACCACAAATACAGTACACCCCATCTTCCATGGAGTACTGGAAAGGGTTAACTCGTATCCCTTTTTATCTGTACCTCCTAGAGCATTGTTTTGCTCTTTTAACATTTAAACTTGGCTGGTGGCAGTGGTATCTACCCTAACTTTTCTACCGCGATTATATTAGATAAACATGGTACTGTTCTTGGCTATTATTTTAGCCTCGAACATAAACCCGCTTGACCAAATCGTCCTTCTTTTGGTTCCGGTTGGTTTTATTTGCCATTTCTTTTTGTTAAAGTCCTTCTTGTGTTTTACTTTCCGCGGCAAACTAGGTTTGCCTTCTTTGTTCACTGTCTTTTGGCGGGCTTCTGCACAGAAGCCCTGCACCAGGCGCTTGGGTGTCTAGGTGGGCTGAATGTGAGGGAGGGGTGTAGTCACCCCCTGCACAGGGTATCCTAGGAAACCCAAGTCACACTTTGTCATGATTGGCCAGGGCAGTTGTCCGGGCTGGGCAACCCCCCCACTGGGAGATGGACAGCCAAGCTGCGTGAATGGCGGTTTTTCGCATAAAAGGCAGGTCTTTTGGGATAGAAGTCAGAGAGTCGCCACTGGAACTACAAGGAACCAAAGAGAAGTGGAGAGAACGCCGGCTGCTGCAACTACTCCATCCCGGTGAAGCTCTGCTGCAGTCCTGAGCTATGTGCCCTTCAACGACTCAGAGAAGATCCAGTCCGGAGTCTTCTTCCCTTGAGCCTGGTGGGGATAACCAGCTCATCTTCTTCAGCCAGAGCATCCTCTTCCGTGGTCGAAATCGCTGCACACTGCTGTAGTGGTCCGGATAGCCACCTGAAGAGCCTCTCCTGTTTTTAAGGAGCGCACCTTTTATTCCGTGTCGCTGCTGCCGGCCTCATCCCTGTGTGGTGCAGACCCCCTTCAGACGTCTTCCTTCTTGACGAAGCTCCAGGAATCATGGGTCTGCGGGAAACCAACAGGAACAACTGCCAGGGCACCAGCTGCACCATTGGAATAAGGTACTGTGTTCTGTTGAGAAAACTGGGTGAATCCCTTTTTCTTCATTTCCAAGGTTTGACCTTGTCTTCCCTCCTTCTTATAACTTTTGCTTCCGAACATTGACAATATCGAAGTACTTTTGGCTCCATTAAATCGTGAACCGTTAGACCGTGTGATCTTCGGCAACTGGCCCCGGTGTCTTTCGACCCTGGCTCCGGCCCTTTCACTTTTGAACTCCTGTCTCTGAGTGTTTCTTGATTCTGCCTGCCTAACCAAAATATTGCCTGTGATTTTTGCCTCCAACTCCCTTTGGGTATCTCAGGTGCTAAGTGTGTTTTTGCCCCAGTAGCATTTCATGTCACGGATACGCGTTTGTTTAGTAGACCGAACTGTCAAAAAGTGATCGCAATCGTATTCGCGGTAACGTGTTTTGTGCCTAACACCGGTTCATTCAAACACAGGGTACTTACCTTGAGACTTACTGTACAAAGTGAATTGGTTAGTTGTAGTATATTTAACGTGTGGTTTTTATTGAAGTTTAATAGAAGTGTTGTGTTTATAACGAATGGTTTAAAAACTAAATGTACTTATATTTTTCTACCTGAAACCTTGAGTCAGTGTTTGCTTGAGTCACAGTAATTGTGGTGCCTTTGTGTAATCTCTGCAACTGCTCATATACTCTTGAGATAAGCCTGGCTGCTCCGCCACTGCTACCACTATGGCATAGTAGTACAGGTTTGTACCAAAGGTAAAACGTGTATCACCACTTGTAGTCTTAATTGTGTGTGGTGGTCCCTAAGGGCACTGCACAGGATTCTGCCTAACAATTACCTACTGGAGCAAGCGGTAACGTGGTATTCAAGATCAACACGTTGGTGTGGCGTGGCAGGAGAAGGAGTTCCTCATGGTTGGTTCAGATGCAATGCCATTTTTTGACTGTGACTGTTGGGTTTTGACTGTGACTGTTGGAGGCCCAGTGTGAGGAGGACGTTCCAATCCTTTTTTAAGGGTACGTTGCGTATGCGTTCAGGGCCTGTTTGTGTGTTGTTTCGTGTACATGTAGTGGCCTTATGTGTTAGGTTGGCTGTCGGTGTCGGGCCTCTGTGTGTGTGTATGTGTGTGTGGCATGTGTTTGTGTCGTGGCCCGTGTGTTTGGACATTGCTCATAGAGTGATTCCAGTAGTTTTGTTGATTAACCAGTTTTTTTTTCTGCAGGTGGGCTGGAAATGCGATTACTTGGACTCGTGGGTTGCGGGTTCATGTCCATTATTGTGTTTTGCATTATTGCCTATTGCTATTGAGTATACGTACTGATATTGTAACATGACTTCTTTTGCAGGAGGGTCCTAATTGGTTTTTCTGTCCTGGATTTACGGGAGGCTTTGGACTCGTGGGTTGGTGGGGTCCATCTTTTGACTGTAATGTTTCTATATCATCATCATGGGAAATCATTCTCTTTCCTGGAGAATTGGGTTCTTTTTCGTCATTCAGTGAGGAAGCATTTGTGATTATCCGTTCCAAGTGCTCATTAAGGCCAAAGTTTTATGCTTAGGTGTTAGATGTGTCATCCGTCTCGTGCGTGGCATGGGTTGTGCGTGGAGTGGTGAGGTGGCGTTGAGTATCCGTTAGTGCTGGTTATGGAAGCTTTGCTGGTGCTGACTAGCGGTCCTGGGTGTAGTGATGATGTGCTGCGGTGGTGAAGTTTAGCAAGGACTAGGGGTTCTGGGTTGTAGTGATGGTGTGGTACGGTGGTGCAGTCAGCTTGGACTAGGGGTCCTGGGTTGTAGTTAGGGTGTGCTGCAGTGTGCAGTTTGGCTTGGACTAGGGGTCCTGGGTTGTAGTTACGGTGTGCTGTGGTGGTGCAGTTGGGGTGGACCTGGGGTCCTAGGTGTGTTTGGTGTACTGTCAAGGGCAGTCGGTAGGGACCTGGGGTCCCGTTGGTGTGGTGTTTTACGGAGTGTGTTTTGGTGCAGTTTAAGTTGACCGTGTTTTCTTATGGTGTTCTTGTGTGTTAGGTGTGCTCTTGATGAGTGCTGTTATGGGCTGATGTTAGTGGTGAAGTGCGTGTTGTGCTCTTTGTTGAGCTGGGATTGTGCCTAGGGGTGGCAGCCCTGGTGCCCTGGGTCCAGACTATGGTGGAAGGTTGTCTGGTGCATAGAAGGTTTGGTGTGTTAGTGTATTGTACTTTTGGGGAACGCTGGAGCGTGGCAGGCTCTAGGTTTCAAGGGACATCTTGAAACAGGTGGTAGTGCTTAGCTTGTTATTTTTGTCCTCAAGTGTTTTTCCAGTTCAGGTTTTAGGGGAGGTGTAGCCCTTATTCCACTTCAGTGGGTTCCTCATTTGTTGTAGTTTTGTGGGGCCGGAGTGGGGTTTGAGTGTATTCTTTGGCACGTTTACAGTGCAGGTTCTTTTCTACCATTTAATTTCGTGGCACATGCTGGGTACAGATTCTTGGGGTGCCATGTAGGTTATGGTGCGCTGTGTTTTGGCATTTTAGTATAATTCTGTGTTGGTTTTGGGGTTGAGCAAGCTTCCGGTGGACAGTGTATCTAAATATATTAATAGTGTCCATTTGGGGTCCGGTGTGTTGGTGCATTTACGTGCTGGCCACACGTACTTGTGGGGGATTGTTCTGGTGAAGGTATTGGAGTTGGAGATCTTTCTTGTTTCAGAAATGTATGGAGGGAGAAGTGTTGTAGTGTATCGCTGAGTGTGAGTGTCATCACTGACCTGGAATACTGTGATGTCAGTGAATGTGGAAAGCTATGTGCTATGTTATGAACAGGGGTTCTAACATCTACAGTTGGAGAAAGTAAACTGGCATGAGGGACGTGCCGGTGTCTTCCTGGCATATACTTACCAATAAATCTACAGATAACTTACCTGCTGGTCCGGGTGTTACTTCAGGTACCAAGCTATTACAGGCATCTTGAGCTGGAGGCTGCTATGAAGTGGGCAAGATGGCAGGATATTAATAAAGCACAGGTGTGATTGCTAGATTACAATAAAGGGCAGGTGAAACTGCAGGTGCTGAAGTACTAATTTAGGAGCCCAATCTATACTGACATTCTGATTCTCACCTCGCCCCGTGCCACCTGACTCGCGAGACGCCGCCTGCCCCTCTTCTCCACGCCACCTTGTACAGCTGTACCCCTCCTATGTGCCCCTCTGTATTCAACCCCCTGCTGTATATCTGTTCGGTTGTTTCCTCTGTAAAGCGCCCTATTGCTTCTCGAAGCTAGGTCCGCACTCATTAATAATAATAAAAGGTGTTTCACTGACCGTGCCAGGGGAATGAATTACATAAGGTTGTGTAATGCACACCCTGCTTCTTGTATTGACATTTTGGAAAAGAGTTACACTGAGCAGACAGTTGTAATGTAAAATAGTTTTGTAAAGGGCTCTTCTGCCATTTTTGGTGCCTCACTGGGAGTGGATCTGTAAAGGAAATAATGCGGGTGGTGGTGGTGGATGTTGTTGTTAGGGGCATGGATGGAGGGGGAGGCAGATGGGTGCAGGTCGGAAGTGCCGCGCTGCTTTTGTGGATTCAGCAGTGACACTTGGGAGCACGTTTGCCCAGAAGGGAGAACCTTAAACTTGACCAATTACAGCGCTGCAGTCTGGGGTAAACAGCTGATGAAGGGGCGTTGCTAGATCCGAAAAGGGGGGGCTTCGTCATCACTCAATTAATGTTGATGTGGTAACTTATAGGCCTGAGGTACCCATGTGGGGGCCTCTCTGTGTGTGCAGTGTAAAGTAGAAGGAATTTTTAGAGGCGAGTTGGGGAGAAATGGGGAGTAGACAAATGAGGGGTACCTGTAGTGGAGGCAAGATATGCATTGATTGCCATCCAAGAGAGATCTAATTGGCTGTGGAATATAGAGCTCTGATTTCCTCAAGGCTTGATTATTGCAATAGCCTCTTCCTTAATCGGCCTCTCTCCTCACTCTGCCCTCTCCAACCAATCCGTAATAGGGCTGCGAGACTTATCCTTGGCCTGAAGCCCTGGGACTGCATCTCTTCGGCCCCAAAATCTCTCCACTGCCTCCTGGTGGCTGCAAGGATCAACTTCAAGACCCTCTGCATCATCCACAAGGCTTTCTGGGGCCTAGGACCCCACTACATCCAACTCTCTCTCCCTAAATACCTCCCTGCTAGAGCCCTTCACTCCTCTAACTCCAACTCACTGCAGATCAGACGTTTCTCCAAGCAGAGAGTGGCGGTAGACGTCTCTCTTGGGCAGAAGCCTCCCTCTGGAACGGCTCCCTGCCCCTCTCCATCTTGAGCCAGATCTCCTTAAGTTTGGGAAGCTCCCCAAAACCTTCCTTTTCTCCTCCTCCTGCCCTCCCTCCCCTCTCTGTTAGTCTCCTCCTACCACTATGACTGGATGCCCGTGTCCCATAGGAGTCTCCAGGGTCGTTCCACCCTTCTTCCAGTATCCTCCTCTCATCCCTTCCTACCAGCACTTGCCCCCATGCTCCCTTTCCTGGCTAGCCTTCCGAGGCTGCCTCGCCTTCGCACTATTACCCTACCCCAAGCACTTGCCCACTTCCCTGGGCCCCATTCCTCCAGCACTTCTCCCTTTCTCCCTTCCCCTATCCCATCCCTTTCCCAGACCTGCACCCTCCCCCCTGCACTTCTCGTTACTGCACTTGCACAATCCAAATGTCACAAGGCCCAGTAGGACCGTTGTTGTTGTTTTCCCCTATGCATCCCGCACTCCCCCTTTTGTCTTGTGGTGCCTAGAAACACTTCTGCTGTATAGGCGCCATAAAAATGTTCAATAAATAAATAAAAATAAAATAAAATGTCCAGGGAAATTAATGGGCAGGGCTGTTAGATGTTTGTGATAGTAATCGGTTGATTACATTTCGGCTGCATGGAGTCTGACACAAATGGGTATATTCTCCAATATTCCTTTGTCAGTGAGTAGTGCACAGGTTCATGTTATCAAATTATTTAGGATGGGTGACAGTGTTTGGATCAGAAATCGCTGCGAGTAAGAGTAGGTTTGAGGTTTCAGTGCTGCTGTCATGCTGACATTAGTTGAATAGCCCAGCTGTGGCTGAATGTCAGGCGGGTATTTACTTTATGGAGTGGTTGTGGCAGAGGGTTCCAGAGTGTTTGAGCAGCAAGAAAAGGAAGATCCTCCAGGCCGTTTCCAGGTGAAGCTTAGTGCCACTACTAGGGTATTTTTGGGCAGAGTTCCAGAGTCTGTTTGTTGGCAGAGTTCCAGAGTGTGTTTGAGTGGCATGAGAACGAAGATCCTCCAGGCCGTTTCCAGGTGTAGCCTAGGGCCACTGCTAGGGTATTGTTGGGCAGAGTTCCAGGGTGTGTTTGAGCGGCAAGAGAAGGAAGATCCTTCAGGCCATTTCCAAGTGAAGCCTAGGGCCATTGCTAGGGTATTGTTGGGAACAGTTCAGAGTGTGTTTGAGTGGAGAGAGAAGTAAGATCCTCCAGGCCGTTTCCAGATGTAGCCTAGGGCCACTACTAGGGTATTGTTGGGAAGAGTTCCAGTGTGTGTTTGAGTGGCAAGACACGGGAGATCGTCCAGGCAGTTTCCAGGTGAAGCCTAGGGCCACTACTAGGGTATTGTTGAGCAGAGTTCCAGAGTGTGTTTGAGCGGCAAGACAAGGAAGATCCTCCAGGCCGTTTCCAGGTGAAGCCTAGGGCCACTACTAGGGTATTGTTGAGCAGAGTTCCAGAGTGTGTTTGAGCGGCAAGACAAGGGAGATCCTCTAGGCAGTTTCCAGGTGTAGCCTAGGGCCACTGTTAGGGTATTGTTCAGCAGAGTTCCAGAGTGTGTTTGTTTGGCAGAGTTCCAGGGTGTGTTTGAGCGGCAAGAGAAGGAAGATCCTCCAGGCCATTTCCAGGTGAAGCCTAGGGCCACTACTTGGGTATTGTTGGGCAGAGTTCCAGAGTGTGTTTGTTTGGCAGAGTTTCAGAGTGTGTTCGTTGGGCAGAGTTCCAGAGTGTGTTTGTTGGGCAGAGTTGAAGAGTGTGCTTAAGCAGCAAGAGAAGGAAGATACTCCAGGCCGTTTCCCGGTGAAGCCTAGGGCCACCGCTAGGGTATTGTTGGGCAGAGTTCCAGAGTGTGTTTGATAGGCAAGAGAAGGAAGATGGCGTTTCCGCTTGTAGTTTCAAGTTGGGTGAAGTAGGGAGTTTAGCAAGTGCTTTCTAACACAGGCAAGTCACAACAATAGCTCGGTTTATTGGTCCCTCATCTCTCACTATTCTGAGTGGAACCGATGGGAGTTGTGGCCCAGACATCTGGATGGTGAAAGCTAATCCACCCCAGGGCTAGAAACTATTAGGTTGCCCAAATTCTAGATGGGTCTAGTGATGGGCGGACCCCATTGTCCGACGCAAGAGACGCGTGTTCCAGATGTCACAAGGGTGAACGGAGAGAAGAATGTCAGCTTGATTGGGATTCTCTTTCAAGAGACTGTCCGACTGTCTCTTCAGTGATCATTTAAAGGAAATACTTTTTTGGGCATCGCTACCAGCAGAATAAAATTGGGGTATTGCCCTACATACAAAATTCAAAGGATGCACATGCAGGAGGAAAGAAAATGTCTGCATGAGCACCCTAAATTAAAGCAGGGATGGGTGGCAGCCCTGGTTTGCCCCAACCCACAGTGGCACCAAGAAATATAGATGCAAGCCGCCCTAGACTACACATAATCATTCTTAATGTGTATGGTGTTTGGTCCATCTGTGCAGTTCCTAGTTTATTTTCCCACGTGCAGTTCCCCCTCCGTCTCCTGGACCATATACTGCTTCCACCAATCACAATCCACCATTGTACAGCCAGTGCTTTAAGTGGGACGGGGCCAGTCGGCCCGGGTTCCGGAAGTCTCCAAAAAGTGGGGCTGAGCCAGCACCTGGCCGGGGCCGCTCAGTCCCAGCACATCACGGCTGGACACATTATCCCACCACGGCCGCAGCCGCAATGGGAGATCCGCACATTGAGTCAGGCAAGCTTACAGAAGTATCAGCCAGGCACATTGTCGCCGTGGCTGGCTGGCACTTCTGTCAGTCACTGAAACTTCCTCTGGTGATCCCTTACGCGAGGGGTCACCAGAGGACGTAGTGTCCTTTTGTTTCCCCTCCGCGGGTCACTGAGGCGTCTTTAACCCTCAGCGAACCTGGGGAATGCGTGACATATTTCCAGGTCTATAAAAGATGGCTTGAAAAGTACACAATTCAAGCCATCTTTTATAAAGCTCTGCTGACAGACAAAGACGTCTTTGTCCGTAGTCAAAGCTTTATAAAAGATGGATTGAATTGTGTACTTTTCAAGCCATCTAGCCCCCTTCCACCTTCCCATGCACAATCTCAATTTCACCTGTCCTAGTAGGATCGTTGTCTGTCTTCTCTCTGTTCCCCCTCCCTTGCCTCGTCGCGCCTTGAAACACTTGTGTATAGGTGCGTTATAAATGTAATCTCATATCATATCTTTTATAAACCCCTAAATATTTTACATATTTCGGATTTAAAAAGAAGGCTTGAAAATTGCACAAACCATAGTATAGCACGCAAACAAATATATAAATGTAAGCCTTTATATTTATATATTTTTGTGCGCCCCTTACTATGGTTTGTGCACTATACAAGCCATCTTTTATAAACATAGACATATGCAACATATTTCTATATTTATCAAAGAAGGTTTGCAAAGTACACAAACCATAATCCCCGTTTCCATGGATGCACTAACAACTAAAAGTGCAATCAACATCTCCTTTGCGGGCCCGTGCCCCGATTCGCAGGCTCCCCCAGCCCGCCCCTCACTCCTGCTTCATATGGAGGGGGAGAGAAGCGAGAGGCAAAGCCGAGCTGGGAAGGCCGTCGGGAAAGACCTCCGGTGCTCTTTGCAGCTCTTCGCTGCTCGTCTACCGTCTGCCCCAAACCTATGCTGCATCCGGAAAGTAAGAAGCACAACCACTGCGATCTACCTACTAATCCATGCCCTACCGCAAGGCGCTTTAGACTACGTGCCCATACTCTGCAAGCCACCGTCATATCACAGCCCATCCCCACAAGCACCCGTAATACCAGGCTCTGCTCACGTACCGTGCAACCCGCTTTATTTGCCAATAAGGCCAGACTCCTCCGCCCAACCTCTAAACCCACAGCCAATACAAGGACTGCCAATATAGCGGCCACTACTAGAGTATTGTTGGGCAGAGTTTTTGACCCCACTTACAAGTCTACTGCTTCCATACTGAATATAACTCTACAGCTACTTCACATGTGCCCACCACCACTAAAAATGAGCCCCCCAGTGTAAAATCTGTGTTAGGCAAATTTCCTACCACCATTTTGAATGCTACTGTGCCAATTGCTACTCCATGTGTGTCCACCACCTCTCCCTCGCTCCCCTCCCCCCCCTCTAGCTGTCACACAACCCCATCTCAAATGCGCCATGATCAATGCCAGGTCCGTTAATGCTCACGCTCTGGACATCCATGACCTCATAATCTCCCACGATCTTGATCTGCTCATGATCTCAGAAACCTGGCTACATGAAGCCTCCAGTCCTGCACTCTCCCTTGCACTACCTCCGGCCTACTCCATCACGAGACAAGATCGCCTCTCTAAAGGTGGAGGTGTAGCAATCATTGCCAGAGATTCTCTCGCCATTAGAAAGATAGAGAAATCCCTGCACAACAACAGTGACTACCTCCAAGTCAAAATCAACCTCTCTCCCCACTGTACCATTGCTGTTCACATTGTCCATCGCCCTCCAGGCCCAATAGGCGACTTTCAAGCCTCTCTCATCAACCTCCTTTCAGACAACCTTAAAAAGAACTCTAAAGCCGTTCTCCTTGGGGACGTCAACATAGGCCTCCATGACTGCAAAGACTCAGCAGCTAAATCCCTTGACTCAGCCCTCAAGGCACTAGGCTACAAAAACACCATCTTCAGCCCTACCCACACCCAAGGACAAACTCTCGACTGGATTGCACAGCACAACTGTCCACTCACCATCACTGGTAACACGCCCACCCCGTGGTCTGACCACCATATCATCACCTTCAGCATCCCCACCACCAGCCCCTCCACCCCGGCACCCCAATCCTTGCCACCCTGCCTCGCAAGAAGCTCCCGTCAGCTCACGAAGGAAAGGCTACTGCCTTTCCTCCAAGGCCCAGCCTTCACACCGCCTTTCCCCACAGACCCAGAAATACTTGCAACAGCATATGACAGTGCCATCAAAGGAGCCATCAACTCCATTGCCCCACTGAAACCTCGCAACTCCAAACGCACCACCCACTCCAACTCCTGGTTCACCCCAGACCTTCTCACACTCCACAACGAGAACAAGGTTGCACTCACACAATGGCAAACATCCCACTCGGACAAAGATAAGATGATCTTCAAAGCCCTCTCTACCAAATACAAAAACGCAATCACCCAAGCAAAGGCTAAATCCTTTGAATCCAGAATCTCGGAAGCCCAATCTAGCACTAAAGAAATCTTTGCTATCTTCAGGGAGCTAGAGATGCCCACTCCCGCCCCCTAGAATTTCACCAAAGACAAAGACTGGTGCGACGAAATACAAACTGAACCTCCTCCAAAAGAAAACATTAGCCACTAAACAAGCCATGCCTAACACACACATCCCTGTCCCCCCGCCAGCCTCCGACCCCCCAACCTTTATCTTTCAAACCCATACAGCAAAAATACATCATCAACATAATGAGGAATATCAAACCCTCTAACTGTAAAGGTGATGCATGCCCAGCCACCATCATCAAGGACTGCACTGAAGCACTAGCTCCTTTCCGGACAGCCTTTGTCAATGCCTCCTTTGCCACGGGGAAAGCCCCCGCATCCCTCAAGGAAGCCTGGGTCCGCCCTCTGTTAAAAAAAAAAACTCTTGATCCCACCTCCCCTAACAACTATAGACCCATCACCACTGTCCCATTCCTCCTCAAAATACTGGACTAAGCAGCCTATCTGCAGTTTCAGCACTTCATTGAAGAGAATAAACTCTTAGGTCTCCGACAATCTGGCTTCCTCGCCAAACACGGGACTGAAACCGCGCTACTTGACTTGAAAAACCAGATGGACGACGCCAGAGACATGGGCAAACTAGCACTTCTCCTACTTCTCGACCTATCAGCGGCCTTCGACCTCGTAGACCATGACGTCCTATGCTACCACCACTCTGCCACTGCTAAATTCTCCCCTGAGGCCACAGCATGGATCACGTCCTTCCTACAAGACAGAAACATGCACGTATTCTCTGACTTAGCCTTCGCCTCACTCACCATCATCCTCTGTGGTGTGCCCCAAGGCTCCTGCCTCTCCCCCACTCTCTACAACATCTTCACACGACCCCTCTTCCTCATCCTCGACGCCATGGGCATCTCCTACACCAACTAGGCCGACGATACCGAGATCCTCCTCACCCTTACTGGCAACTATGACACTGACTCACTGACCCTCAACAACCTCTACAACACCATCCAAGCATGGATGGCAGACAATGGACTATGCCTCAACTCTGACAAGACCGAACTCCTACTGGTAGGCTCCCCCGACACGCTAAAAAATCTAGACTCCCAATTCAGTCATTTCACCATTGACTCCATTAAAATACCTGTCTCCGACTCGGTCAAAACTCTTGGTGTCTATTTGGATTCCAACATCTCCATGGACAGACAAGTCAACGCAATAGCCTCCTCAGCTGCGTACCACGCCAAACTGATCAACGCAGTCAGACCTTCCCTCTCCAAAGAGAACTGCACAAACATAGCCAGAGCAATCACCGGCTCCAGGCTAGATTACTGCAATGTACTCTTCCTAGGAACTTCCAACAAAAACCTGGAAAGGCTACAAATCATACAGAACAATGCCCTCCGCGCTGCCCAAGGTATCACGAAAAGAGAACACATATCTGAGGCCAGAAAACTAGCCCACTGGCTACCAATAAGGGAAAGAATCATCTTCAAAGCTCTGACACTGACCCACAAGTGCATCAACCTCACCGGCCCGGTCTACCTCTCACAAAGAATCCACCCCGTCTCCTCCACAAGGCCAACCAGGTCACCATATAGCAACATGCTCTGTGTGCCGCTAGTAAAAAGAGCCAGAGCTGGAGGATCCAGCTTCCCTTATCTCGCACCATCACACTGGAATGCCCTACCTCCCACAATCCGAGGTGAGGCCTCCCTCATTGCCTTCCGGAAAGCTATGAAAACCATCCTCTTCACAGAAGGTCTCTCGCAGCACCATGTGTGCCAATAAACTGTCTGTAATGTAATAACCAAAGATGCATGAGCTGTAATGACTAATCTGTTTGTAGCAATCATAATGTGCCAACGACTGCTACCAATCCTGTACGCCCTGTAACTAAGTTCCTGCAAGTAACAGCGCCACAATGCCCCTGGGCTGTCTGCGCGATATATAAATATAAATAAATAAATAATAAGGTACGCATAAAAAGATATGAATGTTTACATTTATATATTTGTTTGCGTGCCTTACTATGGTTTGTGTACCTTTCAGGCCATGTCCATCATGAAAGCCACACCCCAAATGAGCCCCCCCCCACAATTTCTTACCCCACTTAAAGCCCTGTGTATCGCCCCCTGAAAAGGGACTGCTCCCCCACTGTTATTGTTTACTTCTGCACAGTGTTTTTGATAGAAGCACTCCCCATCCCCCATCTAACCCTGCCTATCGCCAATATACAAAATAGCCCTGGATAGCATGGACTGATACAGAAAGTCTTCTTCAAATGCAGTGATTCTTAAATATAATATTTATAAAGCCCTCCGACTATCTCGCATGGATGCCTTGTAGATTGTGGCGCTGATGCCGGAATACTTTTCATGTAGCTCCCGCCGGTGCTTTATCACCCCATGGTGTCTCTAGCCTGCCAACAACAATGGCTTAAATTCCTCCAGAAATGTGATGTTGCAGTCCCCAAACTTCAGCGCAAGACATTAGGAAAATGTTCAGTTATTTAGTTGCGAAGTAATCTTCAGGCACTACTATGGGCTACTATAAACTGGGTCTTTCGCCACGCTCCATTGCATGGTTACTCATTACTTGGCCCTCGAGATGTTTTGGGACTTCAATTCCCATGGTCCCTAGCCAGCATAGTCAATTGCAAAGGAACATGGAAGTTGCAGCCCAAATCATCTGGAGGACACACAAGGAGCAGCCACGCCCTATAGTTTGATGATACTCGAAAGCCCAATTTTAAGGAATGAATAGATTAGTCTATTTTGACTACATTTCTGATACGAGGTGGGTTGTATTTATACATTATTAATGATTTTAATAACATCCTGTCTTGCTAAAGCAGTATTAAAATAATGAAAGCTATAGGTAGAAATGAAGATCTGGAAATCGATGATTCAAAAGGCTTGATCAAAACACGCCATTTGCCACGATGATTGTTCCTTTGTAGGTTTTTATCCTCTGTTCTCTGCTCTTGGTTCCATTATGTGACTCATGGCGCGCGCTTGGATGCGATGTCGCTAAAAGCAGCCGCGTCAACTTGCCCTGACATTTAGAAATATCTCTGCGTGCCAAGGGAGCCTTTAATTGACGATGTTGGCGGAGCCGTACAGCACTGGCCGGTGCACGAGTCACCACTGTTGCAAAGGTACAAAGTGTACAATGTTTCTCAGTAACCCCAACCCTTGGGAAATTCACAGACTAGGCGCCAAGCAGTGATCTGCAGACAGAATGAGGCTTTGTTAAATGGATATGCCTATAGACCCAAACCAATACCTTTAACATACTAGGCATGGCAGTAAATGGAAGGTGGTTGGAAAGGGGCGGTTTATATGTAGATTATTCTTAGAGGAGACCGAGAAACCACCGAAGAATGCCCAGTACCCACAATGCCCCAGGAATCCCCAGAGGTTTGCTGGCAGTGCCCAGTGATTTCCTGGGCAGAAGAAGTCCTTGGGCTCTATTCTCAGCAGGAAACCTACATGCTGAAGGCCACCTTTACACAGAAGTGTCTTCGGGGTCACCATCTTATCCCTAGCATAGAAGTGGCCGGTCAGGGATAAGGAAATCCAGCAGTGCAGACCTTGTGTGCTGCATCCACAGCCCCTCCCTCTCTGCTCTTCACCCCTAGCGCTGCAAGCGGGCCTTCATGTGGCATCAAGCGCTACACAAGTAACCAACAGAAGATATTCCTATGCCGTCTCCTTTCCCCAACCTCCACCAGTCTTGCCCTGCGTTTCCTGCAACTCGTTCCCTCACCCTCCAGGCTTTGTCAAGGGCCCAACAACGGCGTAAAGCCCTATACGAGCAACCAACATGACAAAATAGAGGATAGCTCACGGGTTAAATGCTCTCCTCTGACGTGGGTCCTACCGGCACATCGCAAGTTTGAAGCCCAGCTGGGCCAACTCAACTCTCCAGCCTTCTGAGCTCAATACATTCAATAACATAACATTGAGTAACAATAACAGCTATTGTTACAGTGCTTAGAAGTGAGAGGAATCTGGCAGGAAGCGCTATGTAAACCATGATATTTCTATTATCCCTCTCTGCTCTTCGCATCAATGCTTTGTGACTGCCTAAGAATGATAAAAATATTAGGTAAGCCACCAAAAATAAAATACCAATTGCCTCCGTACCTCTGCCGCCTGCTGCTTCTCTTCCACTACTTCACTCCCCCCCTCCCCCCCCCTCAGTGTTTTGAGACTCCCCAAGGGCCACACATCAGACATGAAAGTATGCTCCTTCCTCTCCTGTTATTCTATCCTCTGTGGCTCCCCACCTCATCCCCTTCCCCTCAGGATGTTGAACTGGTCCAACTCAAAGAAGAATGACAGGTGGCCGGTCCTACCACATTTTTCCACATTTGCCTCTCAATTGCTCTCCTTAAAGACAGGGCATGGCGCCTTGAAGAGAAAAGGGGGTTCGCGTTTGAAGGCTGGGTGGAGGGAAATGTTGCATCTGTTATGAGTGGCGTGGCATGCGGGTTATGAGTGGCGTGGCATGCGGGTTATGAGTGGCGTGGCATGCGGGTTATGAGTGGCGTGGCATGCGGGTTATGAGTGGCGTGGCGTGCGGGTTATGAGTGGCGTGGCATTCGGGTTATGAGTGGCGTGGCATGCGGGTTATGAGTGGCGTGGCATGCGGGTTATGAGTGGCGTGGCATGCGGGTTATGAGTGGCGTGGCATGCGGGTTATGAGTGGCGTGGCATGCGGGTTAATGCTTCCACTGACTCTCGTGGCAAAATCCTAAAATTATAAAGGTTTTTCTAAGTATTTTGAATAAAATTAATTGCATCCCTTTTTTGCAAAATTCACAGGTGGGGTTCTATGTTAATTCATCGACAGTGTTTTTTTTTGCTGTTTTTTTTGCCCAAACTTTTCTTTTTAAAAAACTCAAACTTTTTATTTTGGGGGAAGGGTCGCCCCAATCCCACCTTCCCTATTACTTTTACACTATTCATGACCCCCCCACCCCTTACATACCCTTACCCACAACCCCCTATATTTTCAATGAGTTTATTCAAGAAAACAAATTTGGTAAAAACACCCATCGAAAAAAAACACTGTTGATGAATGAACGTCATACCCACAGGTGCAATCAACTGCGCTGGAATCGCTAGATGCGGTACCAAATGACCACGCCTGCATCAGTCGTATACGCACGGCCACTAATTTGACTAAATGGATAATGCAACACCTCACAGATCCAAACACAATAAGCTGAACACAGGCAATAAAGCCAATCCCAAACAGGGACATCATGGGCTTCATTCCGAGGTTGGCGGTAACCCACCGGGACCCTGTAACACCGTTTCCGCCGCCTGATATCTCTGTGCTACTGGGACATTACAAGCTTCGGCGACCCGGGATATCATGCGTCGGAAAATGTTAGTCCCCATTGCTGTGGAGTCCGATGGGACTCGGAAGCACCGGCACCGTTTCTAACGGTGCCGGTGCTTCTGTGACAACTCTGCTTTGCGGGGTCGTTGCGCGAGGCAGGTCAGACCTACCGGTCACAGATGTACGAAAAGCAGAGTTGTAGTCTGCAGGTCCGGAAAGGGTGCCTGTACGTTGCTACCGGCACCCTTAAATCCGGACCAGCAGATTTATAAAGAAGCCGAATATGTTATTCCTAATATTAATCAGGGGTCGAGTCCTAAAAATTAAAGTGGGGGATTCATCAACAAACGCAATGGGATGTGATGTCACCAGAAATTAGCATATCAAGGTTAATATCACATGTTATTAAATTGGGTTTGCATAATCACCCAAATTGTACAGGACGAATGGCATTTGCCTTTCATAAAATCAACACACACACAAAACCAAGAGAGGTTATTTTCTTCTAGTGGTGCTTTTGAAAACGTTAGAAGGTGTGCATGTTTTAAACTCCAAGAACCAATACAAATGTTTTCCCTGTAACTTGCAGTACCAAAATAGGACATTTCACCTTTAGTTGTCTGTTATTTTTCATCACATTATTTATTGCGGTGATGAAGTGTCCAGCCTGCAAACCTGAGGACTGCGGGGCCTGCAGACCGGACGACTGAAGTCGGCTTTTATTCATAAATTCAAAGAGAGCATTCAATGTTTCTCATTTTAGCTAGGGTGGGGGGACTGGTCCACCCTCTGAAAAAGGTGACTGGATTCCGTCCACCCACGTGTACGCCTGACTTGAGCCCTGATGTTAATGTTTAATCTCTCCTCCTGACCTCTGGTATTAGATTGCACTTATGATATGATATTTTATTTGTTTCGCGCTCGTACACAGGTGCTTCAGAGCGCGACTAGGCAAGGGAGGGCAACATGGGAGAACAACAAAAACGATTTTACTAGGCCCAGTGACATTGAGAACGCGCAAGTGAATGGGAAAGGGAAAAGGGGGAAAAGTGCATGGAAGGGGGAGAGTGGAAAGTGCAGAGCAGATAAATAATAAATATAAATTAAAAAGAAAATGGAGGCAATAAACAGTGGTAGTGCAGCCAAGCAAGTGGCCAGTGCCGTGTTTAAGGCAGCAGACTGAGTAAGTCTGATAAGTGCAGAAAAAGGAGAAAATGGGGGTGGGGGCTGTATGGGTACATATACAGTCCCCAGTGCAAGGGGTGGCCAGGAGGGTGGCAGGGTGAGCAGGTACCTGGGCCGCGGGGACAGAGGGTGGCCTGGTGCACAGTGCCAAGAGAGAGCAGATCAGCAGGGGAGAGGGGGAACGAAGGCAGAAGCCAAGAGGAAGGTCTTGAGGTGCTTCCGGAACCAGAGATGGTTCTCCTCAAGTTTTAGAGTGGCAGGGAGACTGTTCCAGAGGGAGGCCCCAGCCGAAGATAGAGATCTACCCCCAGCTCGTTTCTTTGAAAAATGATTGACCCGGAGGGAGTCAGAGGTAGAGGAGTGAAGCGCTCGAGAGGGGAGGTATTTGCGGAGGGATAGCTGAAGGTATTTTGGACCCAGGCCCCAGAAAGCCTTGTGGACAATGCAGAGGGTTTTGAATGTAATCCTTGCATCCACTGGGACCCAATGGAGAGATTTCAGAGCTGGAGAGATACGATCCCAGGGCTTGAGGCCAAGGACAAGTCTCGCAGTCCTGTTCTGGATAAGTTGCAGAGGTCGGAGAGTAGAAGCAGGTAGATTTAGAAAGAGGCTGTTGCAATATTCAAGCCTAGAGAGAACCAGAGCTTGGGAGACATTGAGCTTCTGGGGAAAGGAGAGGAAAGGCAGAGTACCTCTGAGGAGGTGCAGGAGGAAGTTAGACTTTTTAGAGACCTCAGAGATGTGGGTGGAGAAGGAAAGTGTGGAATCAAAGATGACCCCGAGGTTCTTAGCCTCGCAGGTGAGGGTAGGAGGAGGGCCAATGGAGACTGGTCAGAGAGTAAGGGAAAAGGATGGAGATGGTGCGCCGATGAGGAGGATCTCAGTCTTGCTGGCATTCAGACAAAGATCATTGGCTGCACACGAATCTTGAATGGCAGTTAGGCAGTCAGAGATGAGAGAGGGAGAGGAGGTGGCTGAGGGCAGCTGGAAAAAGAGTTGAGTGTCATCAGCGTAGCACTGGAAATTTGAGCAGAAAATGGCAATGCAGTGGGCGAGAGTTGCCAGGTATTGGGTGAAGAGCCAGGGTGAGAGGTTAGACCCCTGGGGAACCCCACAGGTAGAGAGGAAGATAGATGATAGAAAGGACCCCAGTTGGACCTGGGAGGGTCGATCAGAGAGGAAAGGGGTCAGCCAGGCCAGAGCCTGATCAGTGATACCAGGTTATCACGGAGACGGTTGAGCAGGATGGTGTGGTTGACTGTGGCGAAAGCAGAAGAGAGATCAAGAAGGATGAGGACAGAGGGAATGTTAGAGTCAAGGTTGCAGAGCAGATCTTCACGGATGGTCAGGAGAGCAGTTTCCGTGCTTCTGGCCGTTCTGAAGCCAGACTGGTGGTCATGGAGACAGCCAACGGAATCTGAATGAAGGGTAAGCTGAGAGATCGCCAGCTTTTCAAGGGGTTTGCCCAGAAAGGGGGTAATGGAAATTGGGCGATAGTTAGACGGACAGGAAGGGTCAGTTGTGGGTTTCTTGAGAAGAGGATGCACAAGGGAGTGCTTCAGAGGGGAGGGGAAGGATCCAGAGGCAAAGGAGTGGTTGCAAAAATCGGCCAGGGCCAGAGCGAGGGTGTTAATGTGGTCCTTAATGGTTTTAGAGGAGCAGGGATGAACCTGTTTTGACGAGGCTTTCATAGATCGGACTTGCCTAGTAACCTCGTCAAGGGAGAAAATAGGAAAGGAAGAGAAGGACGGTGGGGGGGTGGTCAAAGGGGGGTCTGAAAGCACAGACTGAGAGGGAATAGGGGGGGCAGGGGAGGATAGGGTGGACAGGATCTCCTGGGTTTTTTAGATAAAGTGTGAGGCAAGGGCATTGCAGAGAGCCTGGGAGGCAAGAGGAGGGGTGTAGACTGCTGCAGGGTTGGCAAGCTCCTTGCAGAGAGTAGCAACAGTAAGAGAGTGGCAAGGAGCGATTGAGAGCCTGCAGACAAGGCTTTCAAAGGAGGAGTAAAGCTGAGTGGGAATGATAGTGGCAGGAATCCACTCAGGAAAGATCAGGGCTACGCCCCCTCCAGGTCAAGTGGATCTGGGTGCGGAGAGGATCTTGTAACCCTCAGGGAATAGAGTGTCAAAGCTCGTGACAGAGCTGGCCGTGAACCATGTCTCTGTAAAACCGAGGACATCAAGGTCCAGTTCTTCAAGGAGGTGGCAGATGTCAGAGGCGTGTTTGACAGCCGAACGAGAGTTGAGAGTGGCAAGATGAAGAAGGTTGCCGGCCTTAAAGATCTTCCAGGGTGAGGCACAAATCAGAGGTACGCCCTCCGGAGTGGCAGCGGTAGCCTGAAGAATGGCAGAGGAGGAGGAAGTAGTGGTCAAGGAGGAGGAGGAAGAAGTGGTCAAGGTAGCCAGGGAGTGAGGGGAGGGGACAGCTGGAGATGAGAGGAAGTTGATGAGGCGAGGGAAATGCCTATCGAAGAGGATGAGATTGGCCTGAGGACCTTGGACCATGACAGTGCCATTTAGGTAGACATTAAGGATGACTCTGGAGGAGTCAAAAGAAGCCATGAGGACATCCCAGCGAGTGCCACCATTAATGGGAGAGGAGGAGACGGGACAAAGCACAGAGACCATATGAGGAGTCCATAGATCCGGCGAGGGAACAACAAAGAGGATGTCAGTGAGGGTCTTTTCTGGAAGAGGCACTGGTATAGGTATCAACGATAGGGAGACCAGGGTTGAAGGCCAAGATATCCTTTTTAAATTTCTTTTTTCCAGACTTAGTGAGAAGGGAAGGATAGTTGATAGAGAAGCAGTTGGAATAGATGGGAGAAACAGAAAGCGCCATGAGTGGTAAAGGGAGGAGGCAGAGGGAGGAGTATGCAAGTAAAGCAGTAATGAGCAGTCACTGGGCTAGCAGGTTACAATCAATGGCTAAAGTTAGAATGTACAAATGCACTTAAGTTTGATTTACACCTAAATGCACAAATACAGCTAAGTTTGATTTACACGTTAGATGGGAGACCAGTTATGAAGGAATTTAGGGTAGCGGTCAGATAGGAGTGGTGAGCATATATATATATATAGTTTCAAAATGAGTACATAACAGGGAGAGTTTAGGGTACCCTCCGAGAAGGAACTACAGGTAGATCCAGGAGGGAACTAACACAAAAAGAATATGGTGAGAGAGTCATGGCAGTCCAATAGTCATGGGGTAGTAGCTTCAGTGAGGGTGTGGCTATTCCAGAGAACTCTTGCAGCCCGAGAAAGCAGACAGGGAAGCTGAGAGGAGCCTTAGAGGTAGGCCTTTGAGAAGGGTGCCGGCTGAAGCCTGCCGGTCACGTGATGGTGGTTTTCTGTGACCATCTGGCCAATGGGAAGCACAATGAAGGCACTGCAAATGGCCATACATCTCACACAATGCTGTCGGCCATCTTCAAAGGCACCAAAGGATTGCACCAGAATGCACACAAACAATATCGGAATGCAGCTAAAACCATGCCACTGCATCATATTAAAGCTAATCAGCGGATTCTGTGCTGGTTATCCTGATGGCAGAAACATTTAGCATCATTTGGAAAAAAATGACTGACTTTTTGTTGTTGTTCGGATTTGCGTTTTTTTCATTTCATTTTTTTCCCCCCCAAAGTTTAAAATGAAGGCAGCTGTTTCAGTTCTAGATGCATGGAAAACAAAGTTGTGAGTACATTTGGGAGCAGATGGGCGTCGGATGAAGCACCTCTAGAGTGAAGCTGCAGGCAGGGATATGAGCGCTGGACCACGCGCTGCAAAGGTGGAAAGAGGAATCTTGAGAGCAAATAAACATGTTTCCAATTTTTCTTGCTGTAAATACTCATCTAATGAGGAAAATCTGCCAGAAAAATGGTGCCCATTTGTGGGCATATAACCGCAGGTATGCAGTGCCTCGCTTCAAGATGGCTGACGTGCCTCTCTTCAAGATGGCCACCGTGCCCTCTTCAAGATGGCCGCCGTGCAAATGCTGAGCACAGAGGAATCTGAAAAGAAAATACTGATTTCCTCCATTTCTGAATCACAATCCTGCACTGTTGTGTTCATTCACAAAACGTAAAGAAAAATTTAGTAAATGAGACCAGAGTGCAGGCACATGTTAAGCAAGAAGGTACGTGCCATTGTGATTCTCCAACATCTTTACTGCACAATGCTCAGTATTTATTACATTAATCCGAAATACAAGCACATCTCACACATTCTGAGGGAGTTACACTGGCTGACAATACCAGACCAGGTCATCTGCAAAGTAACTTAAGCACAGCTGTATTGAGTTGAAAACTTGGTCATCTTGAGAGGTCAGCACAGTTTTTGGAGCTGCAATATTGCAAGATTGGAAACATGGGTATGCCAGAAAGAAACACAAACGAGGAGATAGGCCTTTCTGTTACATGCTGGTGCTTTAGAACACCATCTTAAACCCCTACCATAATATGCACTTATTCCTGCACTTCTCCCCCTCTCCCCTCCCCTTCCCCTGGCACTTCACCCCCTTTTCCCCTCCCTGCACTTCCGCAATCTCACTTTCACTGGGCCTAGTAAGATCGTTGTCTTTCTCCTCCTTGTCCCCTTCCCCTGCCTCGTCGCGCCTTGAAACACTTGCGTATAGGTGCGCTATAAATAAAATATCATATCATAATATAGCATGGAACACAATAACCAGCTTTATAATTTGGACTGATATTGCCTGCACGAATGGACCAATTGGATTCAAGAGCATGTCCTTAAGTTGCACGGTACATTTTCTACGACTCAACGGCCACAGTCCCATGTCATGTGACTGCCCGGGGCCCACAGAAGGTCCCACAATCACTATCCAGATCCCCTGCTTTTCAAAACCGGCTATTTTGCACGGGTGCATGTCTTTTAAACAGCACATTTTATAATAAATGCACATATAACGAAAATATTCTAACGACAAAACATAAATATTTTTTTTTCTTTTGTTTTTTCTTTTTTTGGTGGGCCCCCCCAAACCTCTGTTTCCCACCCCTAAAAACTCACCTCAACCGTTTCCCCACAAGATTGAACCCTTTACCCCACATATAATTTTCGTTATGTTTTTCATGATAAGATTTTCGTTAGAGGTGCATTCTACATAAAGGTTTTGGTATAAAGACTGCACACCATTTTGGACATGTTCTCACCACTCCGGGCTCCAGTCGAGGGTACACACAGGTGGACCGTAGTCCACCCACTTTTTTCAGAGGTCCCTCCACTTTTTTCAAAGGGCACCTTGATATTCTAATTTCTGGTGACGCCACATTCAAGTAGTATGTTAATGAGTCCTCTGACTTTATTTTTTAGGACTTGGCCCCGGACCACTCGTGAACCTGGCGATTCAACTGGTTCAGAGAAGCGCTTCCTGTATCAACGGGGCGACTTCCAGTGATATGCAGTGATAAAATCGCGGCAAAAATGTCGCCGATACAAAAATTTGCGGCAAAAATACTGTGGTTTGACCCGGTAAAGGTGAACCCCGTTATACCATTTAAGGGGAGCGGGGGTGTCCCCACACATGGATTGCAGTGGCAAAATTTACAGCATTTTTTGCTGCAATATTTTGTAACCACAGCAATTTTTGCCGCCATTTTTACACATGGAACCCTCCCAGTGGGATGCACAACTCGCCACTTTCTTACAGAAACCGCTTCCGTCGCAGCTGGGACATCCAGTTAGGGAGACCATAATACTTCATTTTCTTGTTTAGCCAATTGGTGGCACAGCCAATAATTGCGAACCATTGTCCTGCACGTTTTTAGTTTAGGCTCTTAGGTGGCAGAGCACCCAGAAGCATTTTAGTACAGATAGGGAGAAATGGCGGAGGAGGGACACAAAGCTTAAAGGGGTTTGGCTATTTGTCCACCCATTAACTGCACATGGTCATGTTAATCCTTATGGCCATTCCCACCCAGTTCCTGACCCCCTAATCCCCCAAAATACCTCCTCATGGGAACTCTTTCAGCTAGCTTTATTCAAGCCTTACCATCACACTCAAGAATGCCTGCCAGTGTTTTTTCAAAACATTCTTCTGAGGCTTCATGGCTTGGAGTTGTAAACAAGCTACTGGTGTATTTAAAATAAAATGTCTAAACCAGGTCTGCCTTCAGCCACGGGATTTATAAGCACTATGCATGTCGTTCACTGAAGCCCTGGTTAAAGCAAGCATGGCAAAGCCAACAGTTTTGGCAAATGCATAACTATTAGATGCCCAGGTACTCGCACCATTTTGCACCAGCTGCCATCAATGGCCAGTTAATACCACTACGGCCGTGCCTGGCAAGTGCCTTTCCCATGCCTACACAAAAGCACAAACTGTTGACATTGCCAGTGCTTGCTTTCTGTATCCTCCTGCGTGAAAAGTAGTGCCTTGCAAAAGGATGCACAACACAAGGAATACTGCCCTGGGCAGAGCGGGGGCATTGGGCACCTTTAAAATACGCCATTAAAATACAAAGGCTGGAGGTGTGCGCAGGGCAGTCTGATTTCGCCAACTACACTTACCTCGTTGACTTTTAGCTCGACTCCTGTTGGTCGTGAAACCAGCAAAGATGCGTGCGCGTGCGTGTGCGTGTGTGTGTAAGGACGGGATGGGGGTGGGAGGGGTAAGCCTGGCCGAGGATGCGTGCTGCAGCGCCCCCCGCAGCTCCATTAAGCCTGGTCCCGATCATGGAAACAGCTGTGAAATGGCGAATGCCTGGCAAATGTCTATTTACCCATAATACAAAAGCCAATTGGCTTTGCCAATGCTAGTTTTCATTGTGTCATTTCATGATCGCATTACAGACCTTCAGAGGGGTCCGAGTCGCTATTATCATTTATTGCCCTGATCATTTATTTACGTCTCTGCTAAGTGTGTACCTGGCTAGTTCTGGCGTCGGGCCGAAGTTCAGAACATTAAATAATGTCTGTGAGCTATATTTAGGTATGCAGCTTTAAAAAAAACAAGTGTTCTGTATTGGACACGGGCTTGTGTGGATACGCATCATTTTGGAATGTATATATGGTCAGATAGAGACTGTCCTCTCCTCTCATATTTCTAGCCTCTCTTGCCCTCTCTTATTCCTGTCTCTACCTCTCCTATTCCTGTCTATAGCTCTCTTATTCCTGTCCTTACCTTTACCTCTCTTATTCCTGTCTCTACCTCTCCTATTCCTGTCTATAGCTCTCTTATTCCTGTCCTTACCTTTCCCTCTCTTATTCCTGTCTCTACGTCGCCTATTCCTGTCTACAGCTTTCTTATTACTGTCCTTACCTCTCCTATAACTCTCATATTCCTGTCTCTACCTCTCCTATTCCTGTCTATAGCTCTCTTATTCCTGTCCTTACCTCTCCTTTACCTCTCTTATTCCTGTCTCTACCTCTCCTATTCCTGTCTATAGCTTTCCTATTCATGTCCTTACCTCTCCTATAAATCTCTTATTCCCGTCTCTACCTCTCCTATTCCTGTCTATAGCTCTCTTATTCCTGTCCTTACCTCTCTTATTCCTGTCTCTACCTCTCCTATTCCTGTCTATAGCTCTCTTATTCGTGTCCTTACCTCTCCTTTACCTCTCTTATTCCTGTCTCTACCTCTCCTATTCCTGTCTATAGCTTTCCTATTCATGTCCTTACCTCTCCTATAACTCTCTTATTCCCGTCTCTACCTCTCCTATTCCTGTCTATAGCTCTCTTATTCCTGTCCTTACCTCTCTTATTCCTGTCTCTACCTCTCCTATTCCTGTCTATAGCTCTCTTATTCGTGTCCTTACCTCTCCTTTACCTCTCTTATTCCTGTCTCTACCTCTCCTATTCCTGTCTTTAGCTTTCCTATTCATGTCATTACCTCTCCTATAACTCTCTTATTCCCGTCTCTACCTCTCCTATTCCTGTCTATAGCTCTCTTATTCCTGTCCTTACCTCTCTTATTCCTGTCTCTACCTCTCCTATTCCTGTCTATAGCTCTCTTATTCGTGTCCTTACCTCTCCTTTACCTCTCTTATTCCTGTCTCTACCTCTCCTATTCCTGTCTATAGCTTTCCTATTCATGTCCTTACCTCTCCTATAACTCTCTTATTCCCGTCTCTACCTCTCCTATTCCTGTCTATAGCTCTCTTATTCCTGTCCTTACCTCTCTTATTCCTGTCTCTACCTCTCCTATTCCTGTCTATAGCTCTCTTATTCCTGTCCTTACCTCTCTTATTCCTGTCTCTACCTCTCCTATTCCTGTCTATAGCTCTCTTATTCCTGTCCTTACCTCTCTTATTCCTGTCTCTACCTCTCCTATTCCTGTCTATAGCTCTCTTATTCCTGTCCTTACCTCTCTTATTCCTGTCCTTACCTCTCTTATTCCTGTCTATAGCTCTCTTATTCCTGTCCTTACCTCTCTTATTCCTGTCTCTACCTCTCCTATTCCTGTCTATAGCTCTCTTATTCCTGTCCTTACCTCTCTTATTCCTGTCTCTACCTCTCCTATTCCTGTCTATAGCTCTCTTATTCCTGTCCTTACCTCTCTTATTCCTGTCTCTACCTCTCCTATTCCTGTCTATAGCTTTCCTATTCATGTCCTTACCTCTCCTATAACTCTCTTATTCCTGTCTCTACCTCTCCTATTCCTGTCTATAGCTCTCTTATTCCTGTCCTTACCTCTCTTATTCCTGTCTCTACCTCTCCTATTCATGTCTATAGCTCTCTTATTCCTGTCTATAGCTCTCTTATTCCTGTCCTTACCTCTCTTATTCCTGTCTCTACCTCTCCTATTCCTGTTTATAGCTCTCTTATTCCTGTCTATAGCTCTCTTATTCCTGTCTATAGCTCTCTTATTCCTGTCCTTACCTCTCTTATTCCTGTCTATAGCTCTCTTATTCCTGTCCTTACCTCTCTTATTCCTGTCTCTACCTCTCCTATTCCTGTCTCTACCTCTCCTATTCCTGTCTATAGCTCTCTTATTCCTGTCCTTACCTCTCTTATTCCTGTCTCTACCTCTCCTATTCCTGTCTATAGCTTTCCTATTCATGTCCTTACCTCTCCTATAACTCTCTTATTCCCGTCTCTACCTCTCCTATTCCTGTCTATAGCTCTCTTATTCCTGTCCTTACCTCTCTTATTCCTGTCTCTACCTCTCCTATTCCTGTCTATAGCTCTCTTATTCGTGTCCTTACCTCTCCTTTACCTCTATTATTCCTGTCTCTACCTCTCCTATTCCTGTCTATAGCTTTCCTATTCATGTCCTTACCTCTCCTATAACTCTCTTATTCCCGTCTCTACCTCTCCTATTCCTGTCTATAGCTCTCTTATTCCTGTCCTTACCTCCCTTATTCCCGTCTCTACCTCTCCTATTCCTGTCTATAGCTCTCTTATTCCTGTCCTTACCTCTCTTATTCCTGTCTCTACCTCTCCTATTCCTGTCTATAGCTCTCTTATTCCTGTCCTTACCTCTCTTATTCCTGTCTCTACCTCTCCTATTCCTGTCTATAGCTCTCTTATTCATGTCCTTACCTCTCTTATTCCTGTCTCTACCTCTCCTATTCCTGTCTATAGCTCTCTTATTCCTGTCTCTACCTCACCTATTCCTGTCTATAGCTCTCTTATTCCTGTCCTTACCTCTCTTATTCCTGTCTCTACCTCTCCTATTCCTGTCTATAGCTTTCCTATTCATGTCCTTACCTCTCCTATAACTCTCTTATTCCCGTCTCTACCTCTCCTATTACTGTCTATAGCTCTCTTATTCCTGTCCTTACCTCTCTTATTCCTGTCTCTACCTCTCCTATTCCTGTCTATAGCTCTCTTATTCCTGTCTATAGCTCTCTTATTCCTGTCCTTACCTCTCTTATTCCTGTCTATAGCTCTCTTATTCCTGTCCTTACCTCTCTTATTCCTGTCTCTACCTCTCCTATTCCTGTCTCTACCTCTCCTATTCCTGTCTCTACCTCTCCTATTCCTGTCTATAGCTCTCTTATTCCTGTCCTTACCTCTCTTATTCCTGTCTCTACCTCTCCTATTCCTGTCTATAGCTTTCCTATTCATGTCCTTACCTCTCCTATAACTCTCTTATTCCCGTCTCTACCTCTCCTATTCCTGTCTATAGCTCTCTTATTCCTGTCCTAACCTCTCTTATTCCTGTCTCTACCTCTCCTATTCCTGTCTATAGCTCTCTTATTCGTGTCCTTACCTCTCCTTTACCTCTCTTATTCCTGTCTCTACCTCTCCTATTCCTGTCTCTAGCTTTCCTATTCATGTCCTTACCTCTCCTATAACTCTCTTATTCCCGTCTCTACCTCTCCTATTCCTGTCTATAGCTCTCTTATTCCTGTCCTTACCTCTCTTATTCCCGTCTCTACCTCTCCTATTCCTGTCTATAGCTCTCTTATTCCTGTCCTTACCTCTCTTATTCCTGTCTCTACCTCTCCTATTCCTGTCTATAGCTCTCTTATTCCTGTCCTTACCTCTCTTATTCCTGTCTCTACCTCTCCTATTCCTGTCTATAGCTCTCTTATTCCTGTCCTTACCTCTCTTATTCCTGTCTCTACCTCTCCTATTCCTGTCTATAGCTCTCTTATTCCTGTCCTTACCTCTCTTATTCCTGTCTCTACCTCTCCTATTCCTGTCTATAGTTCTCTTATTCCTGTCCTTACCTCTCTTATTCCTGTCTCTAACTCTCCTATTCCTGTCTATAGCTCTCTTATTCCTGTCCTTACCTCTCTTATTCCTGTCTCTACCTCTCATATTCCTGTCTATAGCTTTCCTATTCATGTCCTTACTTCTCCTATAACTCTCTTATTCCCGTCTCTACCTCTCCTATTCCTGTCTATAGCTCTCTTATTCCTGTCCTTATCTCTCTTATTCCTGTCTCTACCTCTCCTATTCCTGTCTATAGCTCTCTTATTTGTGTCCTTACCTCTCCTTTACCTCTCTTATTCCTGTCTCTACCTCTCCTATTCCTGTCTATAGCTTTCTTATTCCTGTCCTTACCTTTCCTTTACCTCTCCTATTCCTTCCCTCTCCCTCTTCTCTCTCCAGAAGCCTGTGGATGCCTGTAGAATCCCAGCCCGAAGCATTTTACACCACCTTATCTTGTGACATGCGCACTGCGGAGCCTGGCTCAGGAGCCCACCCACCACTATGCACAGTAGCTCCAGACAAAGCTCTGACCATCTCCAATGGCGGACACAGAATCCTGAATTCTGGGGACCGCCCCTGCCAGCCAGACCAGAAGAGCTGAGGAGGGGATTGTGAAGCTTCTGGACCTGCACACAACCGAGGGCGGCTCAGTGCCCGCACCTATGCATGGTGGTTCCCAGCATGGCACATGACCATCTCCAGCATTGCCGCTGTAGCACGGCTCCACACCAATAGCCCCTGCCAGTGAGGAGGAACCAACAAAGCCATGTCCTGCACAGAGCAGTGCACATCTTGACCGCTAGGAAAATAGAGAAGAAGAGAGAGGAGAACATCCATGGAGGACACGGGTCCACAGCGGGAAGGACCAAGTGGCGCATGATACGCCAGGACCCCTAGGAAGATCGAGAAGAGGAGAGAGAACACCCATGGAGGACAAGGGTCCGCAACGGGAGGGAGCAGTGGCGCATGATACGCCAGGCCCCCTAGGAAGATGGAAAAAAGGAGAACAACCATGGCGGACAAGGGTCCTCAGCAGGAGGGAGCAAGTGGCGAATGATATGCCAGGACCCCTAGGAATATGGAGAAGAGGAGAGAGGAGAACACCCATGGAGGACAAGGCTCCACAGTGGGAGGGAGCGATTGACACATGATACGCGAGGAACCCTAGGAAGATGGAGAAGAGGAGAGAGGAGAACACCCATGGAGGACAAGAGTACTCAGCGGGAGGGAGCAAGTGGCGCATGATACGCCAGGATCATGGAGAAGAGGAGAGAGGAGAACACCCATGGAGGACAAGGGTCCACAGTGGGAGGGAGCGTGTGACATATGATATGCCAGAACCCCTAGGAAGATGGTGAAGAAGAGAGAGGAGAACACCCATGGAGGACAAGAGTACTCAGCGGGAGGGAGCAAGTAGTGCATGATACGCCAGGAATCCTAGGAAGATGAAGAGGAGAGAGGAGAACACCCATGGAGGACAAGGGTCCTCAGCTGGAGGGAGCAAGTGGCACATGATACGCCAGGATGCCTAGGAAGATGGAGAAGAGGAGAGAGGAGGACACCCATGGAGGACAAGGGTCCACAGCGGGAGGGAGCAAGTGGTGCATGATACGCCAGGACCCCTAGGAAGATGGAGAAGAGGAGAGAGGAGGACACCCATGGAGGACAAGGGTCATCAGCTGGTGGTAGCAAGTGGCACATGATATGCCAGAACCTCTAGGAAGATGGAGAAGAGGAGAGAGGAGAACATCCATGGAGGGCAATGGTCCTCATCGGGTAGTAGCAAGTGGCACATGATACGCCAGCACCCCTAGGAGGATGGAGAAGATGAGAGAGAACACCCATGGAGGACAAGGGTCCACAGTGGGAGGGAGCAAGTGGCACATGACACACCAGGATCCCTAGGAAGATAGAGAAGAGGAGAGAGGAGAACACCCATGGAGGACAAGGGTCCTCAATGGGAGGGAGCAGGTGTCGCATGATACACCAGGACCGCTAGGAAAATGGAGAAGAGGAGAGAGGCGAACACCCATGGAGGACAGGGGTCCTCAGCTGGTGGAAGCAATTGGCACATGATACGCCAGAACCCCTAGGTAGATGAAGAAGAGGAGAGAGGAGAACACCCATGGAGGACAAGAGTCCATAGTGGGAGGGAGCAAATGGCACATGATACGCCAGGACCCCTAGGAAGATTGAGAAGAGGAGAGAGGAGAACACCCATGGAGGACAAGGGTCCTCAGCTGGTGGGAGCAAGTGGAACATGATACACCAGAACCCCTAGGAAGATGGAGAAGAGGAGAGAGGAGAACACCCATGGAGGACAAGAGTCCTCAGGGGGAGGGAGCAAGTAGCGCATGTTACGCCAGGAATCCCAGGAAGATGAAGAGGAGGGAGGAGAACACCCATGGAGGACAAGGGTCCTCAGCGGGAGGGAGCAAGTGGCGCATGATACGCCAGGATGCCTAGGAAGATGGAGAAGAGGAGAGAAGAGGACACCCATGGAGGACAAGGGTCCAGAGTGGGAGGGAGCAAGTGATGCATGATACACCAGAACCCCTAGGAAGATGGATAAGAGGATAGAGGAGAACACCCATGGAGGACAAGGGTCCACAGCGGGAGGAAGCAAGTGGCACATGATACACCAGGACCCCTAGGAAGATGGAGAAGAGGGGAGAGGAGGACACCCATGGAGGACAAGGGTCATCAGCTGGTGGAAGCAAGGGGCACATGATATGCCAGAATCCCTAGGAAGATGGAGAAGAGGAGAGAGAACACCCATGGAGGACAAGGGTCCGCAGCGGGAGGGAGCAAGTGGCGCATGATGCGCCAGGACCCCTAGGAATATGGAGAAGAGGAGAAAGGAGAACACCCATGGAGGACAAGGGTCCACAGCGGGAGGGAGCAAGTGGCGCATAATACGCCAGGACCCCTAGGAAGATGGAGAAGAGGAGAGGGGAGAAAACTCACGAAGGACAGGGGTCCATAGTGCGAGGGAGCAAGTGGCGCATAATACGCCAGGACCCCTAGGAAGATGGAGAAGAGGAGAGAGTAGGACACCCATGGAGGACAAGGGTCCACAGCGGGAGGGAGCAAGTGGCACATATAAGCCAGGACCCCTAGGAAATTGGAGAAGAGGAGAGAGGAGAACACCCGTGGAGGGCAAGTGTCCTCAGCGGGTAGGAGCAAGTGGCTTATGATAAGCCAGAACTCCTAAGAAGATGGAGAAGAGGAGAGAAGAGAACACCCATGGAGGACAATGGTCCTGAGCGGGAGAGGGCAAGTGGCACATGATACGCCAGGACCCCTAGGAAGATGAAGCAGAGGAGAGAGGAGAACACCCATGGTGGACAAGGGTTCATAGAGGGAGAGAGCAAGTGACGTATGATACGTTAGGATGCCTAGGAAGATGGAGAAGAGGAAACAGGAGGACACCCATGGAGGACAAGGGTCCACAGCGGGAGGAAGCAAGTGGTGCATGATACGCCAGGACCCTTAGGAAGATGGAGAAGAAGAGAGAGGAGGACGCCCATGGAGGACAAGTGTCCATAGCGGGAGGGAGTAAGTGGCGCATTAAACGCCAGGATGCCTAGGAAGATGGAGAAGAGGAGAGAGGAGGACACCAATGGAGGACAAGGGTCCACAGCAGGAGGGAGCAAGTGGGGAATGATACGCCAGGACCCCTAGGATGATGCAGAAGAGGAGAGAGGAGGACACCCATGGAGGACAAGGGTTGTCAGCTGGTGGAAGCAAGTAGCACATTATACGCCTGTCGTGATCCAGTGGGAGTAACAAAAAGAAACCCCCACCAAGGAACTGTTCACCCTCGGAATTGTATGTCCATTAAACAGTAGACCGTAGACAGTAAAACCTTCCCCCCAAGAGCGCGGCTTGCAGGATAAACACCTGACAGGCCTGGGGCTTGGGTGAAAAGTCAGGAGTAGCAACAGAGCTAAGGGAAAGAGACAACGATCACAGGTTTACTGTACATACTTTGGAGCAGCAAAAACCCTATCACACCCACCCTTAGCAACCCCACTCTTACCTGCTATGATTGGTGACAAGGCGAAGAACCTACTTGAGTGTGGAGAGTTGGTGCTGGAAATGGGTGAAAATGCACAAGTGAGTTCCAAAAAGTAAAGTCCCGAACAGCTAACCTGAATGGCACGAGGGCACAACTAATGTCCAAGAGAGACAATCCAAACAGCAGAGCGTCCCAAAATAGCAATCCTTGAGCTGCAGCAAAACGTCCCAAAAAGCAAACCTTGAGGTGCAGCAAAAATGTCCCAAAAAGCAATCCCCATAGAATTCAAAGTGTCCCAGAACTAAATCTTCCAGAAAACAGCAAAGCTTCCCAAAACAATGTTCTTCCCAGTGAGTGAACAATCAAGTGACCTAAGTGATCAGCTGCAAGGTGTCCAGGGATCACTGTAGGTATGCTGTGAGCCAGCACTTCCGCGGTAACTGCAGGAATCCTTATTCTGCGGGAAGTACTGGACACAAGACGTGGATGTCTGCACGCAACGTTCGCGTTCAGAACCGGGCAGGGAAGTTAAGCAAAACCAATTCAGGGTGAAACGAAAAGCAGAGTCAAATGGAATGCCAAGGGTCCAAAAGCCGGGGGTAACAACAGAGTAGGGGCAGAGCGTCGGGAAGCAGAAACAGGGTAAACCAGGTCCGTGGATGAGGAAGCGGTCCGGGTCAAGGGTATCAAGCGAGAAATCAGGAATCAAGGTGCGACACAACACGGAAGCAAAAGCAACGGTTAAGGAGCAGCAGAGAAACGCACTTCTTCCGTACATATAGCTGCACAGTGGGAAGACTGAGAAGCACGTCGCGTGCGAGTCAAATGACCCATTCTGGCTCGAGAACGCCGGGATGTCTAGTCTTTCAATAGACGGCGTTGTGAAAAACGCCAAGGCATTCGCCATCGTTTTTGTGGACACACACTGTACCGTGTGTGGGATGACACGGATCATGACAGTACCCCCCCGCAAAAGAGGCCCAATCCGGGGACCTCGGAGGCATCCAGACCAAAACAAATGTAGAAGGCGGGGAGCATGAATATTCGAAGCAGGCTCCCAAGTCCTCTCCTCTGGACCATAACCCTTCCAATCCACCAAATACAAACGCCTGTCACGGCGAAGCCGAGTGTCGAGGATAGCACTAACCTTGTATTCATCCTCACAATGAATAGAAAGAGGAGCAGGTGCAGAAGGGAGTCGGGTACCAGGTACATAGGCGCAAAGCAAGGAAACATGGAATACCGGATGAACCCGCCAACGACCAGAATGTCCAACCAGACAGTAACGGGATTGAGGCATTGAAGAACCCGATAGGGACCCACAAAACAGGGCAACAGCTTACGCTTTCCATGAATAGACAGATGCTTAGTGGAAAGCCAAACACGGTCCCCACAATGATACGAGGGGGCCGGAAATCTATGCTTATCTGCCTGATACTTTGCCCAGGATTGCGCATCCTGGAGTTGCTGGGAAATCGATAAACAGAGAGATACCAGAGAGTCTAGTATTGCTCTGGCAGCAGGAACCTGCTCTAAAGAGGGAAGAACAGGGGGAAGGAACCAGGGTGTTGACCGTACAGAGCAAAGAACGGAGAGCAACCCACCGAGGAATGCCTAGAATTGTTAGAGGCAAATTTCATGGCCCCCAAAATGGACAACCAGTTTGCCTGATGTTGCAGACATAAAGAACGAAGAAACTGTTCCATGGTGGCGTTCGTGCACTCGGTTTTCTGTCAGTTTGGGGATGATAAGATGAGGAGAGGTGGGCATTAATACCTAAAGAAGAGGTTAACGCATGCCAACAGCGTGAAGTGAACTGGGAACTGCGGTCTGAAATCATCACGGTAGGAAGACCAAAGAACCGTACCACATGATCAAAAAACAATGCTGCCCATTTAGTGGCTGACGGTATGCCAGGACATGGTATAAAATGAGCCATTTTAGTAAAGACATCAACCACCACCAAAATCGCTGACATGTTCTTGATCACTGGTAATTCCACCACAAAGTCCAGAGTGACCGTGTGCCATGGACGTGGAGGTAAAGGCATTTTCATCAGAAGGCCCACTGGTTTGCCTGACTGTCTTTTACATTGTATACAGGTAGCGCATCGGGAGACGTAATGGTTGACGTCTTCTTTCATACCCGGCCACCAACACCATTGATGCAATAGATCAGTGGTCTTAGCCTAACCTGGGTGTGCAGCCAAATGTGAATCAAGGGACCATTCCAGGGCCTTGTTCCTGGAAAGGGTATCAGGTAAGTATAGTAACCCCTGTACATAGGGAAGACCTGAAACAAGCCTGGCACCTAAACCTTCCAAAAAAGAGGCATGATCCTTGGCCCATTGCCTAAGTCGCTCCAGGAGAGAAGATGAGACGGAGCATACACAGATCACCGATCCGGAGGGTAGAACAGACTGACAAGTTTTAGGAGTGTCCAGATCAATGCCAATACGGAATAAGGCATCAGTCTTTCCATGCAATGGGCCAGGCCAATACGTGATAGTGAAATCAAAGAACCTATAAAACAGGTGCCAACGGATCTGCCTGGTGTTGGTACACTTGGCATGAGAAAGGGTCTGGAGGTTGCTGTGGTCGGTGTACACAACGACCGGATGCTGGGCGCCCAGAAGATGGTGCCTCCACTCTTTGAATGTAGCTCTGATTGCGAGTAACTCCCTCTCCATGATCGTATAATTGCGTTCTGCCGGTGACAATGACCGGGAATAATAGGCCACCAGATGCAGGCGTCGAGTGGTAGGGCATATCTGAGATAGGATGGCCCCAACTGCAATAGCAGAGGCATCTGCTTCCACAATGAATGGAAGAGAAGGATTAGGGTGTTGTAGGACAGGGGCAGGGGTGAAAGCTTCCTTCAATGCCTGAAAAGCCAATTGCGTTTGTTGGCCCTAATGAAACGGGACAGAAGGACTGGTAAGGCGAGTAAGGGGGGCAACAATCTCAGAAAAGGAGGCAATAAAACGCTTATAGAAGTTCGAGAAGCCCAGGAATGACTGCAAGGCCTTCACCGAAGTCAGAATGGGCCTGTCTAACACCGCTTGCACTTTGGAGGTGCACATGTGTACGCCTTCAGCAGAGATACGGAAAGACAGGAATTCAACCGAGGAAGCATGGAAAACACATTTCTCCAGCTTTGCAAACAAGGAGTGTTCCCGAAGACGCTGTAAAACAGAACTGACATGTTGCATATGGGCTTGGAGAGTATCGGAAAAAATGAGAATATCGTCCAGATATATCACTACATAACAGTCCAACATATTGTGAAAGATATCATTAACGAAATGTTGGAACATAGCCGGAGCATTACAGAGCCCAAAGGGCATAACGCAGTATTCATAGAGACCAAATTTGGTCGTTAAAGCGGTCTTCCATTCATCACCCCGCCCAACCCGCACAAGATTATATGCACCCCTCAAGTCGAGCTTGGTAAACACAGTGGAGGAAGACAACTTGTCCAAGAGCTCCAATATGAGAGGCAGCGGGTATTGGTTCTTAACAGTGATATTGTTAAGGGCTCTGTAGTCCACACATGGGCGCAATTCCCCCTCCTTCTTTGGCACAAAGACGATTGGAGAGGCCGCAGGAGACCGAGAAGGTTGGATATGACCCAGGCACAAGGCCTTCTCCACATACTCTCATAGAGGTTTCTCCTCCTTTTGAGTAAGGGAGTATATACGTCTATGTGGAACGACCACCCCAGGCACCAAATCAATGGGGGAATCGTAACTCCGATGAGGAGGACGTTTTTCAGACAGACCCACATCAAAGACATCAGAGTATTCAGCATATTCTGATGGTAGTTCTGAATAGTAGCCTGTAATGTGGCACTGATCGGATGTTAGCAACCATAGCCAGACAGGGTGAGAACGCTGCAGCAGGATGGGCCTGAAGACATTGCGTAGCACAATGCACAGAAGAGAATTGAACTGTTTGTTTCACCCACTCAATGCTGGGGTTATGGAGTCTCAACCAGGACAAGCCGAGTATGACCCCAAACTGAGGGGTCGAAATAAGGTCAAAAGTGATCCATTCGGTATGTCTCTCCGGCGTGGACATAACAACAGGACCCGTATGTTCCGTGACCTGACCTGATACCAGACATGATCCGTCCACGGCCTGTACTTCTTCAGGTTTGATCTTTGGAAACACTGGTAACCCGTGCTGTCTAGCCAATTGTATGTCCATAAAATTGACACTAGCACTGGAATCCAACATAACCGGACAGGAAAAGGTCACATTCGTTGCTGTGGAAAAACACATAAACAAATAAACATGCGAAGACAGGAAAGAAACCTCTGAACCGTCCATAGGTAGACTCATCCTCCTGGTCCGGTTCAAGGACGAATCTTGGCATTTCCCGCAGGTTTAACAGGTCTTTTGGGGTATACCCGAATGTAATGACCTGACTGGCCACAATAAAAGCATAAATTGTTAGCCATTCACCTCTCCCTTTCAGCCTTGGTCAGAGGACCTCTTATGGCCCCAATCTGCATTGGCTCGGAATCCCCTGGCGGAGAGGAATAGGACAAGTTTGATTTTGAAGAACGCATGTCAGGTATTCGACGTTCACCACGTCGTTGCTTTAGCCGGGCACACCTGCAAGACTAAGTCCATCAACTCGGGAAACCCTGCAGGGATAGAAGGCACAACTGATAGGGCGTCTTTAAGTTCTTCCGATAGTCCCTCCTTAATCTGTCGTGATCCAGTGGGAGTAACAAAAAGAAACCCCCACCAAGGAGCTGTTCACCCTCTGAGTTGTATGTCCATTAAACAGTAGACCGTAGACAGTAAAACCTTCCCCCCAAGAGCGCAGCTTGCAGGACAATAAACACCTGACAGTCCAGGAGCTTGGGTGAAAGGTCAAGAGTAGCAACAGAGCTAAGGGAAAGAGACAAAGATCCGAGGTTTACTTACATACTTTGGAGCAGCAAAAACCCTCTCACATATCCCTTAGCAACCCCACTCTTACCTGCTATGATTGGTGACAAGGCGAAGAACCTACTTGAGTGTGGAGAGTTGGTGCTGGAAATGGGTGAAAATTCACAAGTGAGTTCCAAAAGGTAAAGTCTCGAACAGCTAACCCGAACGGCACGAGGGTGCAATTAATATCCAAGAGAGACAATCCAAACAGCAGAGCGTCCCAAAATAGCAATCCTTGAGCTGCAGCAAAGTGTCCCAAAAAGCAAACCTTGAGGTGCAGCAAAAATGTCCCAAAAAGCAATCCCCATAGAATTCAAAGTGTCCCAGAACTAAATCTTCCAGAAAACAGCAAAGCGTCCCAAAACAATGTTCTTCCCAGTGAGTGAACAATCAAATGACCTAAGTGATCAGCTGCAAGGTGTCCAGGGATCACTGTAGGTATGCTGTGAGCCAGCACTTCCGCGGTAAATGCAGGAATCCTTATTCCGCAGAAAGTACTGCACACAAGACGTGGATGTCTGCACGCAACGTTCACGTTCACAACCGGGCAGGTAAGTAAAGCAAAACCAATGCAGGGCGAAACGAAAAGCAGAGTCGAATAGAATGCTAAGGGTCAGAAAGCCGGGGGTAACAATAGAGTAGGGGCTGGGCGTCTGGAAGCAGAAACAGGGTAATCCAGGTCCGTAGTCGAGGAGGCAATCCAGGTCAAGGGTATCAAGCGAGAAATCAGGAATCAAGGTGCGGCTCAACACGGAAACAAAGGCAACGGTCATGGAGCACCGGAGCAACGCACTTCTTCCGTACATATAGCTACACAGTGGGAAGACTGAGAAGTACGTCGCGAGCGAGTCATATGACCCATTCTGACTTGAGAACGCCGGGATGTGTATTCTTTCAATAGACAGTGTTGTGACAAACGCCAAGGCATTCGCCACGCCTTTGTGAACACACGCTGTACCGTGTGTGGGATGACACGGTTCATGACAACGCTAGACTGCTTAGGCAGATGTAGAAGAGGAGAGAGGAAAACACCCATGGATGACCAGGGTCCACAGCGGAGGGAGCAAGTGGCGCATGATATGCCAGGACCCCTAGGAAGATGGAGAAGAGGAGAGAGGAGGACACCCATGGAGGACTAGGGTCAACAGCGGGAGGGAGCATGTGGCGCATGATGCGCCAGAACCCCTAGGAATATGGAGATGAGGAGAGAGGAGAACACCCATGGAGGACAAGAGTGCTCAGCGGGAGGGAGCAAGTGGTGCATGATACGCCAGGACCCCTAGGAAGATGGAGATGAGGAGAGAGAAGAACACCCATGGAGGACAAGGGTCCAGAGAGGGGGAGCAAGTGGCGCATGATACGCCAGGACCCCTAGGAAGATGGAGAAGAAGAGAGAGGATGACACCCATGCAGGACAAGGGTCCACAGCAGGAGGGAGCATGTGGCGCATGAAACGCTAGGACCCCAAGGAAGATGGAGAAGAGGAGAGAGGAGAACACCCATGGAGGACAAAGGACTTCAGTAGGAGGGAGCATGTGGCGTATGATACGCCAGGACCCCTAGGAAGATGGAGAAGAGGAGAGAAGAGAACACCCATGGAGGACAATGGTCCTCAGCAGGAAGGGGCAAGTGGCACATGATACGCCAGCACTGCTAGGAAGATGGAGAAGAGGAGAGAGGATGACACCCATGCAGGACAAGGGTCCACAGCGGGAGGGAGCATGTGGCGCATGATACGCCAGGACCCCTAGGAAGATGGAGAAGAGGAGAGAGAGGAACACCCATGGAGGACAATGGTCCTCAGCAGGAGGGGGCAAGTGGCACATGAAACGCTAGGACCCTTAGGAAGATGGAGAAGAGGAGAGAGGAGAACACCCATGGAGGACAAGAGTCCACAGCGGGAGGGGGCGAGTGGCACATGATTCGCCAGGACCCCTAAGAAGATGGAGCAGAGGAGAGAGTAGAACACCCATGGAGGAAAAGGGTCCACAGCAGGAGGGAGCAAGTGGCACATGATACACCAGGACCACTAGGAAGATGGAGATGAGGAGAGAGGAAAACACCCATGGAGAAGGGTCCTTAGCGGGAGGGACGAAGTGGTGCATGATACGCCAGGACCCCTGGTAAGATGGAAAATAGGCGAACAACCATGGAGGACAAGGGTCCATAGCAGGAGGGAGCAAGTGGCGCGTGATACACCAGGATGCCTAGGAAGATGGAGAAGAGGAGAGAGGGGGAGATCCATGGAGGACAAGGGTCCATAGCGGGTGGGAGCAAGTGGCGCATGATACACCAGGATGCCTAGGAAGATGGAGAAGAGGAGAGAGGAGGAAACCCATGGAGGACAAGGGTCCTCAGCTGGTGGAAGCAAGTGGCGCTTGATACGCCAGAACCCCTAGGAAGATGGAGAAGAGGAGAGAAGAGAACACCCATTGAGGACATTGGTCCTTAGTGGGACGGGGCAAGTGGCACATGATTCGCCAGGAGCCCTAGGAAGATGGAGCAGAGGAGAGAGGAGAACACCCATGGAGGACAAGGGTCCACAGCAGGAGGGAGAAAGTGGTGCATGATACGCCAGGACCCCTAGGAAGATGGAGAAGAGGAGAGAGGAGAACACCCATGGAGGACAAGGGTCCTCAGCGGGTGGGAGCAAGTGGCACATGATACACCAGGACCGCTAGGAAGATGGAGATGAGGAGAGAGGAAAACACCCATGGAGAAGGGTCCTTAGCGGGAGGGATCAAGTGGCGCATGATACGCCAGGACCCCTGGTAAGATGGAAAAGAGGCGAACAACCATGGAGGACAAGGATCCTCAGCGGGAGGGAGCAAGTGATGCATGTGCGCCGCAGACAGCTAGTTAACATGCAATGGCCTAGAGATTATTTGTTGCTGGCAAACACTAGCATATTTACAGTTCTAATCTAACTGTTATAACTCTTCTATAGGTTATCTGAAAGGTAAAATAAAGTCTGTTACAAAGCGACAGTGTTGACCTCCTACGATGAAGTGGATTCATATCATTGCCTACTTCTAACTCTGCCACAGTACTGGATACCAGATCTTACACACAAAACCATAACAATAGCCTTTGGTCTCTCTGGAAGACAAAATACAATCGCGTCTGTACACAAACACATTGCTTACAAAAGGAGGCCATGGGGCTCGGATTGTTAACCCGCCAAATAATAAAATCCAGTTGGGTTTTCAGAATGACCAAAAAAAAGTATTAAAAAATCCCCAATGAAATCTATCATATGGAAATTTTTCTCTTACATATTGCAGTATGGTGGTCCGACAAGAGGGGAGCCTGCTCCGGAGCGCAGTCTTCAAGGTTGTTTTAATGAGCGGTTTGTTTTAGATCGTTCAAGGTAGGTTACGGTCACAGGCCCCAGTCCGTAAACTCTCGTCTGCTTGGTTCCAACACTCTGGAGAAGGATGACACAGTGAGACACCACTTACGACATGTACCACCAGTCTGAATCATTCATGCCGTGCTTCGTCTTGGCTGCTTCTCCCTGAGGTATTTGTTGGGGTTCTTGGTTGGTGTGGTAGTTAGTCCCCTGACCGTTCGTCAGTTGTGTCTTGCCTGTAGGTCTGCAAGAAGAGAAGAGCACAATTCTTCCTGAAGAGCCAGGTTTTTTCCTCTCCCACCACGACAGCTTATTGGGGAACAGACTGTGTTTAAATACTTCTTGGGAGCCCACATTCCTCCCCCTTCCCTTCTCCTGCTGTGCATTGGTTTATCTTTCCCCTCTTTTTCTTTGTAGACTAGAATTGGCTTTTATACACCCAGGGTTGAAGAGGGTCCTCTGTTTACCCAACCCCCTTAAGGACACTTCCCAGGATGATAATGGGAGTGGCAGCCATCTTGTTTTCCTTTGCAACAGAGACATCTGGTCTTTACTGAATCCTCTGGAGCAAGTCATGCAGGGGTTTAGGAAAGTTGGATTAGGAGGGACCCTTATCCCACATGAAGCCTCCCACAGTCACACACTTAGACGCAGTCCCATCTTTCAGCTGGACTAAACTGATGCGGAGCGGTCAGTGATGTGGCGTGCCAGCCTGCATGCAGAAGCCCGAGTAGCATTGCTACTGAAACTGACTTCCCCTGATCCCACTGAGGTCACACCAATCAGTGCAACTGGGTTGCAGTTCCCCTCAGATCCTGAGACTTGAGCAAAGCAGCTGCCATAGAGACCCTCCATCACCAGAACAGAAGTCCCAGCCATGAACAACGCCACAGCACAATACTCAGTGTGGATATCCTGAAAATATTACTGGATTGTACTATTACATTGTTCTCAGAACCCAGACCCAATGAACAAAATATTGAGCTAACTCAGCCTTTGACAGCTTGAGGCGGAGTGCATATAACTAAAGCCGACAAGAGAAACCGACGAAGTGCGTGCTTGCTACATACATCTGTGCTCAATTTGCAGGACACAAATTCAGATCCTAGCAGGGACAACCTAGCCATTCATACTTCTAAGGGCGATCATTTCAGTACCATTACATTAGGAAATAACGGCACCTGTAATGATCGTGCGTACATGCAATAGGACTCCTATCACGCTTTAGAGAAATTGAGTATTATTCAAGCATTATTACCCAAGCAGGAGGGGCATTACCGGGCCAGGTAGTGCTAGACCTGTGAGGGTAATAGTGCTGTAACTATCCTGGAATGTTGTACCGAGATACTAAAGGTGCTTTTTAAGTTGATAAAGAACGCCTGTATGCAGTTTCTCAACTTTAAAAAAAATACAAAAAAGATGTCCGCCATGTATTGGGGGAGAAGGGAATGCACATAGTCCCTTCTCTCTTTCCATGGTGCACAGTAACGCATCAATGGGACGTGCCAGGAACACTGCTGTTTCCAGCCCCAGCGAGAAAAATGGAAGTGGAAGGTAGTGGGGCAGGGATGAAAGGGGGCAAAATGTGTGGAAAAGGGTACAGGGATTGAGGGATGCGGGGCATGAGGGCGCACTTACCTCATTATGTGGTGGGGTAAAGCCCCGTTCAGAGCCTCCTCATTGGCTTGGAGGCCAAGATCACGCCTCCGCCGGGTACTAATATTCAATAACTTTAAATGTATAATGAGATGAACACATAGGGATTTGGTCATGAATTATTTGCCCAAGAATACACGTGTCTCAGCATGTACTTCAAGTGAAAATGTTCACGCGCACGATTCCCAAGTAGTTTAGGATGATGTGGTCGCGCAACTGTTGCTCGAGTAAGGTTTAGGATGTCAAGGTTCAGTTGTAAGTTATTTCATGATGGAGAATGTTTTCAGCTCGTGCCTAGAGGAATATGATCTGGGGTTCGTCCAGGGGTCTTCAACCTTTGGCTGTGCAGATGCTTTGGACGAAAACTGTCACCAGCCATGTCCAGCATAGTCAACGGTGAGAGCTCATGGGAGTCGAAGTCCAAAATACCTGGAGAGGCAAAGATTCCATACCTCAGGGCTAGTGTCAACATGGCTGGGAGGGAATCCCGGAAGTTGGAGCCTTTCTAGAGAAGAAATGGCTCAGGGCTTGTAGGTTTCTGATTTTTGGGAGTTGCTAGCTAAGAATGACTTAATAATTGTAGGGTCTGAGGCTGTAGATGAAACAAGCTGTGCCTTTGCTCCACTGAGTTCCAGTGTAAGTAGGGTGTCCAACTCTTTGATAGCATTTTGCGGGACACCTGCCCACAAGGCGGCGATGACGTCACTACGTCATTCAGGTTTGGCCCGCCCCTTTTTTTGGCATTTTTTTAATGGCTCCTTTAGAGCCTGCAGGTCGAGCTGTAACGCTCTGACGCCAGGCTTAATTGAAATGCAAATGGTTTGTCCTTGGGAAGTGATGGTCACGTTTTTTAACTGAAAACATGACCATCACGACCCTAGCTAGTTACAGCTCGACCTGCAGGCTCTAAAGGAGCCGGGGCTGCAGCCCCGTGAATGAAAGCAGGAGGCGGCAGCGCCTTGCTATTTAAATGCACACTTCAATTCGCACAGTGTCTGTGATGGATGCAGGTTGTCCTGACGAAAGTCGGGACAACCTGCGTCCCGCACAGCCACTCTTCAAACGGCGGGACAGAGTCCCTAATTACGGGACAATCCCGCTAAAAGCGGGACAGTTGGCCACCCTAAGTGTAAGTGAAGAGGACGGGCCCAATGTGGTCATGTCACATAGGACCTCATGTTGCAAGTGGCGTGCCGCGATCTCTCTAGAGGGCGGGGGGGGGGGGGGGGTTTGTAATTCTATTTGTTTTGGGATCTTTTTCGATAGATAATTTATGGGAGGGTCAGGACTTGAGCAACTAAACGGAGATCACCTCCAGGGAAGATCGCATCCATCCTCAGTTGGGATGAAATGGTTGTGACTTATTTAAAAATCTTCGTAATAATGATGTGAATTTATGTTTTTAAGGATGTTTTGTATTAGAATTTTTAAAACATTTTATTTATTAACTTTATTATGTCTTTTATTTCTGTTTTTAAAGGTTCTTAAATTAAATTGCTAATGTGATTTTGTATATCGATGTGTGAAAAGTACACTTTTGTTCTAAAATAAACAATGGGCCTCATTACACGGATGGCGGTAAGGATTTACCGGTACCGGTAAAATACCGGTACCGGTAAATCCTTACCACCTTACTACGAGGTCCCTTTGCGGGTTGGGGGATTTAATGCCTGCTTTTTGCAGGCGTTAAAAACCAACCCGCAAAGGGACCAGGGAGCTAATTACGGTACCGCAAGTTGCGGTACCGTAATAAGCGCCTTCCCCATTCCCATTGAGCCCTATGGGGCAAAAATGGGAATGGGGAAGGGCAATGGTGGAAGGGGGAATTACCACCCCGCCAACCTTGGAATGGGGCGGTAATTCCCCTTTCCGCCAAGACGGTGCCGGTATTTTACCGGCATGAACCATGGCGCTAATAGCGCCATGGTTCTCCGCCATCCGTGTAATGAGGCCCAATACATTCAAAAATGTATATGGGCCTCATTACGACCCAGGCGGTAAGTTACCACCTGGGCCGTGACTTTACCACCATGGCGTAAACTACGTTTACGCCATGGTGGTTGGCGGACTTACCGCCCCATTCGGACCTTGGCGGGGCAGTAAGTCCCCAATCCCCATTTACCCTTCCCCATTCCCATTTTTGCCCCATAGGGCTCAATGGGAGTGGGGAAGGCGTTAATTACGCCACCGTAAATTACGGTGGCGTAATTAACTCCATGGTCCCTTAGCGCCATGGATTTTAACACCTGCTAAAAGCAGGTGTTAAAAGCTCCATGGCGCTAAGGGACCTCGTACTCAGGCGGTAAGGGTTGGCGCTGTTTACGCTGCCGTAAACCCCTTACCGCCTGGGTCGTAATGAGGCCCTATATATTGATATTGATATTTTATTTGTATCGCGCTCATACACAAGTGTTTCAGAGTGCGAGAAATATATAGGCCCTCATTACAAGTCAGGCGTTAAGGGTTACGCCTGATTCACACTTTAACGCCTGCTTTTTGCAGGCTTTAAAGTCCAAGGCGCTAAGCGACCTTGGTGCTAATTACGGCACCGTCATTTACGGTGCCGTAATTAGCGCCTTCCCCATCCACATTATGCCCTATGGGGCAGGAATGGGGAAGGGCAAATGGTGAATGGGGAATTACCGCCCCACTCACCTTGGAATAGGGCGGTAATTCCGCCATCCACCATGGCGGAATCCGGCATGGACCATGGTGCTAGTCGCACCATGGTCCACCGCCTGCCTTGTGGAAGCAGTGATCTCGCAGATTGCGAGCATCCCACTAGACACCTGATCATGCTTCTTCGGCCAATGCCAAGGACAATGTGTGCGCTGGTACCAGGACTCGTGCTCAATGGCATCAGTGTTCAGGAGGGGCCGGCTTTCATGCCGCTATCCTTGTAGAGGTGGTCTTGCCGCTACACATTCCTAATTCTTGCCGCCAAGTACTCACAGTTATGTTCCTACTTCTGAATGGCAGCGGGTGGAGGATGCTGCATGATGTAGGGAAAGGGCAGGAATTGGAGTAGGCCCTGCTTGGGACTGGGAGTGTGCAGAGTTCCTGTGGAGAGAGGTGAAGTTTGGCATAGGACCTTCAGATAATGGGACAGCGGCTCAGAAACGTAGTGTCTCCTGCAAAATTTGCCGTGGGTACTTAGCTTCAAGTTTTCTTGGTGATTTGAGGTAGCAAGGTCATGTGTATTAATGTATTTGGTAGCAACTCATGTAGCGCTGCACGGTGCTTAATAAGCCGCTTCAGAGCTCTTATTCACAACCTGCAGGGACTGCCTTGACAACCAGAACAATCAGACGCAGAGTTGCAGGTTTTCTGTGTGGAGAGCTACTGCACAGACGATGCCAGCGCTAACCCTGAGGTGGCTGTATTTCCTATTTCTCCCACCAACAGAATGGGTCCAGATGCCTGAGTTAGTGTTTAGGAGATGCTGGAGGAGAGGCTGGAGGAGATGGAGATGCTGGAGGAGAGGCTGGAGGAGATGCTGGAGGAGAGAGATGCTGGAGGAGATGGAGATGCTGGACGAGAGCCTGCAGGAGATGCTGGAGGAGATGCTGGAGGAGAGAGATGCTGGAGGAGAGGGATGCTGGAGGAGATGCTGGAGGAGCGGCTCGAGGAAAGAGATGATGGGGGAGATGGAGATGCTGGAGGAGCGCCTGCAGGAGATGCTGGAGGAGATGGAGATGCTGGAGGAGATGCTGGAGGAGATGCTGGAGGAGAGGCTGGAGGAGGGAGATGATGGAGGAGAGAGATGCTGGAGGAGAGAGATGATGGAGGAGAGAGATGCTGGAGGAGAGAGATGATGGAGGAGGGAGATGATGGAGGAGAGAGATGCTGGAGGAGAGAGATGCTGGAGGAGAGGGATGCTGGACGAGATGCTGGACGAGATGCTGGAGGAGAGAGATGCTGGAGGAGAGAGATGCTGGAGGAGAGAGATGCTGGAGGAGAGGCTGGAGGAGAGAGATGATGGAGGAGAGAGATGCTGGAGGAGAGAGATGCTGGAGGAGAGAGATGCTGGAGGAGAGAGATGCTGGAGGAGAGAGATGATGGAGGAGGGAGATGATGGAGGAGAGAGATGCTGGAGGAGAGAGATGCTGGAGGAGAGGGATGCTGGACGAGATTCTGGACGAGATGCTGGACGAGAGCCTGCAGGAGATGCTGGAGGAGAGAGATGCTGGAGGAGAGAGATGCTGGAGGAGAGAGATGCTGGAGGAGAGAGATGCTGGAGGAGAGGCTGGAGGAGAGGCTGGAGGAGAGGCTGGAGGAGGGAGATGATGGAGGAGAGAGATGATGGAGGAGAGAGATGCTGGAGGAGAGAGATGCTGGAGGAGAGAGATGCTGGAGGAGGGAGATGATGGAGGAGAGAGATGCTGGAGGAGAGAGATGCTGGAGGAGAGGGATGCTGGACGAGATGCTGGACGAGATGCTGGACGAGAGCCTGCAGGAGATGCTGGAGGAGAGAGATGCTGGAGGAGAGAGATGCTGGAGGAGAGGCTGGAGGAGAGGCTGGAGGAGAGGCTGGAGGAGAGGCTGGAGGAGGGAGATGATGGAGGAGATGCTGGAGGAGATGCTGGAGGAGAGGCTGGAGGAGATGCTGGAGGAGAGCCTGCAGGAGATGCTGGAGGAGAGAGATGCTGGAGGAGAGAGCTGCTGAAGGAGAGGCTGGAGGAGATGCTGGAGGAGAGGCTGGAGGAGGGAGATGATGGAGGAGAGAGATGCTGGAGGAGAGAGATGCTGGAGGAGAGGGATGCTGGACGAGATGCTGGACGAGAGCCTGCAGGAGATGCTGGAGGAGATGCTGGAGGAGAGAGATGCTGGAGGAGAGAGATGCTGGAGGAGATGCTGGAGGAGAGGCTGGAGGAGGGAGATGATGGAGGAGAGAGATGCTGGAGGAGAGAGATGCTGGAGGAGAGGGATGCTGGACGAGATGGTGGACGAGATGCTGGACGAGAGCCTGCAGGAGATGCTGGAGGAGATGCTGGAGGAGAGAGATGCTGGAGGAGAGAGATGCTGGAGGAGATGCTGGAGGAGAGGCTGGAGGAGGGAGATGATGGAGGAGAGAGATGCTGGACGAGATGCTGGACGAGATGCTGGACGAGAGCCTGCAGGAGATGCTGGAGGAGATGCTGGAGGAGATGGAGATGCTGGAGAAGAGACTGGAGGAGGTGCTGGAGGAGATGCTGGAGTTGCCCTTCTCCTGGGCTCTCATTTAGAGACCAATGAGCAGAACATGAGGCTCTGCCTTGAGGACTGTCCACATATTCCTAGGGTAGATAAAGGGTAATATGGTTCCTCAAATGGAACTGAGGCTGGAGCAGCTCCATCTCGCTCATCCAACCACATCTCCCACAACTTAATCCACTCTGTATCTACATTCCTATTGGCTACCAGTATGCCCCCTGTGGTGGGAGAAACAACTGGGCCACTGAAGACCAGAAAAACCTACTGTTGGGGTAGAATCACATTTTTGATGGCTTCCTTGTATTTTATCGTTTGTGTTTGTGAGCCGAGCAACTTCTCCCGAAATTCCTCCGTCACTGTAACACTTTCCCCGATGTTCTGCCCTAGCAGCCGTATTCCCACAATGCAAGGAGTGCTTTTAAGCACCCAACTCTATTTCAAGGATGGTTCTAACACTGTTGTGGAATAGGCTGGTGGCAGCTGTAATTTAGTTTTCACCAGGGGTGCAGACATTTGCGTCGCATTAGTAGCTTAATGCACCATAGTAGCAATCATTGAGGCACTTGTGTATTTTTTAGGCCCAGCTCCTGGCAATGTTGCTTTGGGCCATCCCTGTGTCTATGTGGACCACGCGGCAGGCAGACACCGCTGATGTGAAGTCACTCTGAGCTCAAACTCTCTGGTTGAATCTGCATTAGACTCGTTTTTTGGCCCAGACAGGCCCAGTCTAAATCCTGGGTTGGGGGCAGGGACAGATTGCTTGGTTGTTTTTAGTGCCAGTCTGGTTGACTGCCTTGTGGTGCGATTGTAAGAGCTAGCTTTGGCAAGCCTACGGGTGAACGTGTTATCAGCGGGTGCATTTCTCAGATTGTTACTGAAACTGCTGCTGAATGTCTGGTTCGGCCATACTGGCGGGTTCTGGCTCCTTCATCCGTGCTTGTGGTTTCTACGAAAGCTGCTGGAAACCCTTCCTCGCCCCCTCTCGTTCTCTCCACCACGCCCTCCTTTGTGGTTGGACTGGGTGTTCCATCGCAGGATACTTTTCTGAGATGTGCCGTGCTGCAGCTCTACTAAATCCTCTTGGACAAAGCACCTCGAGGCGGGGGGCTCCATTGCCTGGAAGTTGAATTGCTTGCTTTCACCCCACCACCTCTCCATCTTGTGAAATTTTGGGTAACCTTTTCCCCTCCTCTGCGGGACTGTCTCTTGAGGACTGGCTGCTCCTTCACGACTCCTTGAGCTCTCCTGTGCCCTTAGTCAGACTCCTACACCCTTCTGGTGCTGCTGTCATGCTGGTTCTTTCTTGTTGGTCTTCAGTTTATTACTGTTTTCGGTCCTCTGCGTCTTCTCTGGGTCATAGGTTTCACTTCCTTCAGCTAGAGAGCCCAACCGTGACTAGCCGGACCTAAACTCACTGTTCTCCCGCAATTTCCGGTCCACATCTTCCTCATCCTGCCCGGAAGTACTTGTCCCCGAATCCGAGGGTTCCTGTATATTCTTCATCAGGGCTCCCCTGGGTCGGGGGTTTAAATTACTCTGGTTTTGTTGGACAGGTTTGCTGTTTCTCCAGGGAGGCCCTTGGCCCTGTTCCTTTCGGCGTGTAAACAGGCTGCGTCTGCGCAGTCACAGAGGAACTGTTGACAGCTCCTGCAGGCTGCGTCTGCGCAGTCACAGAGGAACTGTTGACAGCTCCTGCAGGCTGCGGTTGCATGGCTCTGATGCACACCACGGGCCTGATTGACAGCTGCGTGCCTGCTGTGACTCAGAGTCACACGAAGAAGCCCGCTGGCGTTGTGAACAGCTCTTCCTTGCCCCGTGATGCTGCGGCAGGAGAAGCTATTCCCACACACCGTAAGCTTCCTTCCTCTGAACACAATGTGCTAATCGCGTTATTGACTGGATTGGGTAGTCATTAGCACTATGGATAATTGCCCTCCCAGACTTATGGCCCTCGCCCTTGGCTCGCAACCATAATTGTGGGCGGCTGTGCAGATATTCCACGATAATTATTAATGACAGTTTCATCCATCAATAATGGCAACCGTAAAAAGCGTATACCACTCTTTAACTAGGAGGACGCAACTCATGAACGATTGTAACGTCCAGAGTCAGGCCGAACTAGCTAATGGTGTAATATATTATTTGTAGTGCCAGAAAACTGCAACTTTTAGGTAATACACTTTTAATTTAGTAATAACTGGATGCCCAGTCTCTACCGGGTGATTACGGCACAGGGCCTAAGTCAAAAGACCACAGAGCAGCAAGTACCTTACACTAAAGGTGTCTGTAATGTTACCTCCCCATACAGCCCTGGGGAGCCAGGTATTACCGCTATTAGCACACAGGGATAGTGTCCCAGGGCGATAATAACAATGTTATAAGCCTCTGCCAACCCCATACAAATCTCATGTGGTGTTCCTCAGGGATCATGTGTTTCACCTACTATGTATAACATTTTTACTAAGCCCCTGTTTGACAAGTTGGATAATTTGGGTGTCACCTACACTTACTACACAGATGACACCCAGATCCTCATTCCCCTTTCCGGCAATTTTCTGGAGGACTCGGCATTAGTAAATAAGATATTCCTCCTCATTCAGGCATGGATGGCATCCCATGGCCTCTGCTTGAACGACGACAAAACTGAGTTACTGATCCTGGGTTCAGGGACGGCCTTTAAAAAAACTCAACCCTAGCTATGCCTCATTCAACATTGACAATAACGTCATCAAGGTGATGCCTGTAGTTAAAACCTTAGGCTTCTACCCTGACTCTGCACTTACCCTTAAGAAGCAAGTCAACACACTAGCATCCACAACAGCTTACACTTGCAAACTGATCCGAGCCTGTAAACCATTTCTTTCTGATACTAGTTGCATCACCTTGGCCAATGCACTCATAATATCCAGACTGGACTATTGTAATGCCTTGGACGTGGGAGCTAATAAGTACATCACGGACAAATTGCAAAGAATTCAAAACAACGCCCTGAGAGCAGCTTTAAACATCCCCATTGGAGATCACATCTCTACTTTTAGAAGAGATGTCCACTGGCTTAAGACCAATGACAAGATCCTTCTTAAAACACTCTCAGTCACGTTGAAATGTCTGAACAACATAGCTCCACCCTATCTCGTAGAAAGAATAAACAAGAGACTTACCTCCCGCCTTGTGAGATCTGCCAATGCCTACTCCTTAGAGATCCCCAGATTTAAATGCTCCACTGCTGGCGGCTTTAGGTTCCCGGTCATAGCTGCACAATCTTCACATTCTCTTCCCTTAGATCTCAGAATAGATCAACCTTACTCCAGATTTAGACAGAAAGCCCTCACCTGGATACGAACAAATGACGCCTAACCTGTTTTGCCCGGTAAGGTAGTGTGACTACATCTGCCACCTAAAGCCGGTCAGGACTTACCATTCTTATTCGACTGCAATCTTGTAATGCCATATGTGACCACTTCTCTCTGTACATATTAATGACTGTAATCTTGTAATGCCATATGCTACCACTATTCTCTGTACATATTAATGTGGCAGCAATTCTGTATATTTCCTGTATCTATGTATCCCACTCATTATGTAACTAAGCTTTAAGCCTACTTGTCACTTTGCGCCCAGCTACCTAAGGGTTTGGTGCGCTTTATGAAATAAATAAACAAACAAACAATGTGATTGTTTCAAATACTGTTTTTTATCGAACATGCGACCCGTTGTTTGAGACAAATACTTAACCAACATGGCTGCCATGGAAATGTTAATGAGGCTCCGAGCACACCACCTCATTCATTTCCATGGCAACCCTGGGGCAGTGAGAGGAGCTGCTGGTGGCGTTGCAAAGGCTTTCAGGTAACTGGCAAGAGGGTTGGGATGGGTGGAGGGAGGGAAGGTAGTGGGAAGATAGGTGGGGGTGGAGCTTGCTCCCAATACAGGCTTATACAAAATTATTCAGTCTGCGTTCCAAGTAACCTGATTAGCTGTCGCGCCCGCGCAGAGTGCTACATAATAATAAGCGCAATCATAATTTGGTGTTTTTCTTTGAAAGCACCCTACTTAAGTATGGGTAAAATGGAAAGCCGACATATATACTCCTCGCCGAAGTGAAGTGCTGTGATGACTCAGAGATATTAGTACGCACAGAAGCAGTCGCTGAGAGTAATCCATTAGTATTATATTATTATTATTATTATTATTATTCCGCATTAGCACTCTTATGCCTCTCCACACAGTTTAGATTTCATGTCACATTTTCATATACGTTGGACAATAATTAGGAATCATTTTGGAAGCTGCAGAGAATGCATTGCACAGCGCGAGAAGGCTACGACTGGACAAAAGAGAGTCCATCATACCAGCAGTGCAAGCACTACACTGGCTGCCGGTCAGGCGAAATGACACTGCGTCACCCTCCTCGCCTATCACACTGGGATGCAAAATAAAATCACACTGTACCGTTTCACCGGGCCATTAGGCCGAAGTAATGCCATTCTCCTGACGGTGCCTCGGTACCTAAGTGTTAAGATGGATTTCTGAACTCTGACCTGATGGGCAGGGGTTCAGAAGGCCAGCCTAGTTTCTTGGAACCGGGTAACCTTCTGGACAAGCCAGACCAATCAAGGTAGCATTGGCGGCGGTCAAGACTAGTGTCCTCATTACGACCCTGGCGCTAATGGGTTAACGGTGCCATAAAAGGCTGCAGCGCCGTTAACCCATTAGCGCCATTTCTACGAGGTCCCTTATCGGGACCCGACCTGAACGGCTGGTCTAGACCAGCCGTTAAAGTATGGACCCGCAAAGGGACCTTGGTGCTGAGTACGGTACCGCAATTTGCGGTACCGTACTTAGCGTCTTCCCCAGTCCCATTGAGCCCTATGGGGAAAAAATGGGAATGGGGAAGGGCCAATGTTCCATGGGGAATTACTGCCCCGCCAACCTTGGAATGGGGTGGTAATTCCCCATTGAACATTGGCGGACTCGTTACGATACCGGCACCAACCATGGTGCCAATAGCGCCATGGTTTAGCGTCAGTATCGTAATGAGGGCCTAGGTCTCGGGAGAGGTGACGGTGATCGCAGGCCCACAATGAGCACACACAGTAAACAACACCACACATTACCCTCAGTCAGGTGTATGTATCAAAAACACAAACATGTATTAAAGGCCTTTTAAATCAAGCACAAGATGAAACTCCAGTAATATTAACAATTCTAACACAACAATATACTATTGAACATATATACATTAACTGTTGTCCTAAAGCAATATTAAGCAAGTATGGATCCGCAACCTGTAATAGAAGAGGGGCAGACAGTGCAAATATACTTTAGGCAATTCTTCAGGAATCACAACCCTATCTAGTAGGCAGTCCAATCCCTACGAAGTCTGGAGCCTTGTGCCCTAAAGTGCGTCTAGCGTGGCAGCTCTCGATCGTGTGTTAAAGTACAAAACGTGTCTTCTTCAAGAGGCTGTAGTGTCTCAGGAAGGGGGGGGTGAGGCGATGAAGAATAGAGTTCCACTATTCGAGGAGGGTTTCCACAAGAAGCAGAGCGATTTCCGGGAATAGGGTGGTAACTCAGGCTACCCGAACTAAGGTGAGTGGCCCTTGGAGGACACTTGTGCGTAAAAGTCTATTGAAGCGCCTGGGGGCCACCGGAAAGTGATGCAAGTACTCACAACCCTCGACGCAGTCCAGACCAAACTTTTCCAGTCTAGTCCCCTTTGCTCACAGGTTCGAGTCCAGCAGTTGTGTGTCTCTCCTGCTTTCCGGGGCTGCATTCCAGGAGTTCAGTCCGTGGTGGGACAGTGGCCTTTTCTTCACTTCTGGGGAAGGGAACAGGTCAGTTCAACTGCAGTTCATCTTAGAGCATAGGAGGGCACAGCAGCAAGGCATCCATGAAGCTTGTCACCACAGCAGGGCGACACGGGTACCGCATAGGCTCGTTCGGACAGACTCTCCTAGTTCCTGACCTAGGAAAGCTAGGTGCACGAAAGTCAGCGGGAGAGTGCCTTCAACCAAGACCTTACGGTTCCCAAAGTCTTGAGACAGCGGCGATTCCAGAGCAAAGGTCCCACAGAAGCTGGTCAGTTTACTGGGCAGTCCAGGAACAGTTCCGAAGGGGCTCGTTTGCAGGTTAAGCAGGGGGTGCTGAGAGTAGTTGGTCCCACTACTCCAAAGGGTCAAAGTGCCTTTGCAGTCCTTCTGTGATCGATGAGAAACAGGGGCTCTGACCCAACAACAGCAGGGTCAGGGTGCCAAACCGTCCAGCGAGTCTCCACGGATCTGTTTCTTCGGTTCAGGATACTTGGCTTCTTTACTAAGTTTGGTGAGAGCTTACAAGATCGACTTAGAATGGGTGTAGAATGCCTTCTCTTATCTAAAGTTTGCTTCGCGCCAAAACGAAGGGCAACCAATGGGAGATCTGGTCACATTCAACCATCCCTGACGTGGACCAATCATGGACCATGGTGGTCCCAGTCATCCCAGCACACCAGACATCCTGGCACCAGGATGTGTATTGGAACTAGACAGTTCCGGCTCACATCCTGGGCGGAGACATACAAGGCATGCAGAAGCCTGCGAAAGCCTCGGGTTGCGCGGGAGCCTGCATGACCAAATAAGGACTTTCCTGGGTTGGCTCGACCTGGGGAAGGCTAAGGGACAAAATGTCCAAAGGACAGAACAAAGGACTTTGTGGCATGGCCATTTTATGCACTGGCCACCGTCCTGGCCAAATGCAGAAAACACAGTTTGGACCATTGAAAAGAGTCAAACTGCTTTAAAAAGTAATTGCTGCTACCAGTCCCGTTCTGTGCACATCTGTACATTCACCAAAAATCCTTTCAGGTTGTCTAGGGCCTTAAGAATAAAGACAAGACCCCAGTGCACTGTACTGGAAGGTATATTGTGCACTGGCAAAATGTTACCAAGAAATGGCAACAAAGCGAAAGACTAAAGGATACAAAGTCTCCCAGTACTGATAGTCTGAAGGGCATGTCAGTTTCCCCTTAACGAGATGAGCTAAAGCCCAGAGCAGTACGCAGAAGACTGGGCTCCACTGGCAAAAGTCAGGCTAGGATGGTCAGACAACAGTAAAAAGTTGGGGGGTTCACAACTGGAGGTAAAATTACACATAAATGGAAATCTTTCCTAACACTGAGGAAATGGCAAGAAGGCATATCATTCCCAGTCAATCTTAAAGCTGCATGTCCACCTCTTCGCCCACAGCCTAGAAAGTCTGTCACTTTAGAAATGGAAATATCTATCAGTCCACATTCCCGGAGCTACCATTGTGAAAATAATACAACTGCTGAGCAGGGCCATCTGAAGATGTGTCAGGGTTCATGGGGGCCCATTTCAACATGCTGCTTGGGGGACTCTTGCCTACAGCTGGGGCAAACAGCCTGAGGCACTTGTGGGGTGCTAAGATTATAATGGAGACGTAAAGGAATGCATTGAGGGGTTAATAGCTGCAGGTTATTATAGCATAGGAAGCTAGCGGAGAGTTGGAAAACTAAATGTCCACTGAAAATAAATGAATTTCTCTTTGTCAGCAAGGGGCTATGTAGATGAAACCGGAGAAAAGACTAGGGGCTCATTACAAGTTTGCCGGTAGCCCGCCAGTAATTCCGGTGGGATATTGGAAAACTGCCTCTACCATTTCGGCCAACTGATATCCCGGTATTACAGGGATATTTCAGGCGGCGGAAACGCTGTTAAATCCCCATTCCATGGAGTCCCCTATGTTTCCAGGGAGGGGATTGCAACATTTGTTTGCTGGTAGGGGGTCCAATTTACCGCCAGGTCAGACTTGGAGGTAAATCCGTGAGCACCACCAGCAAACTCGGGTTTTCCCAGTACGGAAAAAATGCCGGTGCTGGAATTATCGGCAATTATTCCAGTATTTTTCCCCTTATCGGGAAGCCTGTAATGAGCCCATGACTTTTTAAATATGGGAAAGACATTATTCAAAAGAGACCTTTATCAAGAGAAGACGACCTGGGCTCTTTGTCTGCACCCCTAGATCTGGAAACCTGGACTGCCCCAGAAAGGACTCGCCGCCAGAAGAATGTTCTCGCACACCTAAGACCGTGGAGCATTGTGTTAGTGTGGCTGATGTGAATTCCTTAACGTGTTTGCTAAACAAAGATCAAGAAGTGTCTATAAAAACTAACCCCAAGCACGCTCTAAATATAAAATCGAAAAAAAGAAAAATCAGGGATGGTTCAGTTGAACAAAAAAAGGAGCTTGAGAAAGTTTTTACGTTGACTTAACATTGAAACGAACAAGATACGGTTATTCTTCGGGAAGGTAACAGGGAACGCCGTAACAGAAAATTGGTACCTAAGAAAAACACAAAACAGAAAGAAAGTGGAAGACAAGGTGAGCGGACTAACTTTAAACTCTGCAACTAATAATCAGTCTATTATCCCTTATGTTACACTAGTGACTGCTACTACGTCAGTAGTTGAATGCCCTGAATATTGCAGCCTCAGCTTCACCCGACCATGGGACTTTGGTCCATGGCTCACCGTCAAGAGATGATGAGCAGGTTGACTAGAGGTTGCAGGACCTACCAATGGATGCCTCTGTTCATAGATCAGGGTTGGCTACAGACAAATGTATGTTATTCACAGGGTCCAAGGATTGTCCAGTAAAAGTAGCGTCCACATTTGAGAAGCTACGGAACCTAATTTACAAAGAAGAGACAGCCATAGCTGATAAATTAGCAATATGTTTTGAGAAGATAGCTATTATTACGGTATTTATTGAGGGGGGACCTAGCTTCGAAAAAGAAATGGAGTGCTTTACAGTTATACAACAGTACAGATGCAAAACAGGGCGCTTTTCAGAGGTAACTACAGAACAGATATACAGCGGGGGAAGGATACAGAGGGGCACAGAGAAGGTACAGCTGTACAGGGTGGCAGGGAGGAGAGGGGTGGACAGCGTCTAGTGAGGTGGTGTGGGGGACGATGTGATGGCCTAGATGTTAAGGAGGAGCGACTTCTTCAAGATGTGGGTATTGAGTTATTTTCTGAATTGTCAGAGCGTGGGGGGGGGGAGTCCGATGCTGATGGGGAGGAGGTCTCGAGGCGTAGCTAGAGAAGGCTTGTTTTCTAGTCCTTTCCTTTTTACAGCAGCGGATTTCAAGTCTGCATGTGTCCTGGCTTCTGGTGGTGCGCTGTCCACCGTAGATGCAGAGTTTCTCCACAAGGTAGCTGGGTGACTTAAGGGCGACAGCCTTATAGATGATGCAGCAAAACTTGAAGGTGATTCGTGCGTGCAGTGGAAAACAGTGAAGGTCGATGAGGGCCAGGTCATGTGGTTGCATCTGTATAGACCCTTCATGAGGCATGCGGCCGCGCATAGGTCACTTCTCAGGGGCACAAGGGAGGACGATGGGACGCCTTCAAGGAGGGCATTGCCCCGATCCAGGTGGGATAGGACCAGTGCTTGAACTGCAGATCTAAAGTTGTCCGGAAGGAGGAAGGGCTTGACTTTTCGCAGGAGGGAGAGCCAATACCAGACTGAGCTTCCTTAGCTATGTGTGTCTTGAAGGAGAGGTGGTTATCAATGTGGAACCATAGGGACTTGGTGCAGGAGGTGAGCTCAGGTGTGAAACTCTCAGGGTTCATGGTTGATAGCCAGATCTGTATATCTTGGTGTTCGGTGTTGTTGGTGAGGAATAGAAACTGGGTCTTGGGAGCTTTAAGTATGCACTGGACATCCAAGACTGGATCAGTGAGAGGCAGGAGTTGAGCCTGTGGATGTCCTTGATGGTGTCGATCTTGAGGTATAGCTGTGTGTTGTTGGCGTATTGGTAGATGTGGATGTTGTGTGTGGCTAGGAGGGCTCCCAGCGGCTCCATGTATAGATTGAAGACCCATGGGAGAGGATGGAACCCTGCGGTAATCCAAAGGTGACGGGTAGCATTGCCGATCTAGAGGAGTCCATCTGAACAAACTGCTGGCGGTTGACGAGGTAGGACTTGAGCCAGCGTAGGACAAGGTGGCTGATCCCCATGCGCTGATGTAGGGTTTCCATGAGCACCTGGTGGTCTACTGTGTCGGAAGCGACAGAGAGGTCAGAGAGTTCGAGTAGAACCAGGAGGCAGGGGTGACCGTCGTCAAAGATGTTGAGGGCGTCATTAACCACCTGTATGGTTGCTGTTTCCGTTCTGCATCTGGGTCTGAACCTGGACTAGTAGATTTGGAGGAGACTATTGGTGTCCATGTGTTGCAGCAGCTGTGTGGCTACCGCTTTCTTGATGATCTTACCTAGGAGGGGAAGATGGGTGATTGGGTGATAGTTATTTAGGTTGGCGGGATCCAGAGTGGGTTTCTTTAGTAGAGGGAGGATTTGTCAATTTGTTGAGGTTGATGGGAAGGTGCCTAGAGTTAGAGAGCTGTTGATGATCTTCAGGTAGGAAAGGAGTGCTTCTGAGTGGAGGGTCTTTAGGATGGCAGCTGGGAGGATGCCATCTTTATACGTTGTTGCTTTGAGGGTGGCCAGGGTTTCTACCAGGTCCTCTGTAAAGAGTGTCATGAATGTTGTTCAGTGGGTGGAGATTTCACGAGGAGGTACGTGAGATGGTTCTGTGGATGCAGAGCTGGTGTCTATGTACTAGCAAATCTTGCTGCTTTTGACAATGAAGAAGGTGTTGATCATGGTGGATTTTTTTATGGACTGTGCTATGGCAGGGTCGGGTAGCGGGTTGACACAGTGCTTGACCACTTTGAAGAGGGCTCTGCTTTTGTTGTCTGCTTCTGCTATGGTGTTCTGGCAGTACGAGGTCTTGGCTGTGTTGACTAGTTGTCGGCGAGTTGCCCGGAGTTCCTTGTAGAGCACCAGGTCAGATGTGGTCCTGGAGTGGCACCAGGTTTTCTCTTGTTTCCGGATGACTCTTTTGCTGTGGTTGAGTTCTTGCGTGTACCAGGGTGCTGATGATTTCAGTTTGCAGGTGCGTTCTTGTGCATGTGCGTGTCAGTTGATGGAGGCGAAGTTCAGTTCGGGGTGTTCGGTCCATGTGAGGTGGAGGTTGGTGAGGTCTTCCGTTAAGGCTCCCACAGGGAAGTTCTTGAAGGACCTGAAGGTTTGTCTGATGAGTTTCTGCTGGGAGTGCTTGACTGCGGTGGTGTGCATGATGTTGTAAGGCATGGGCAGAAGGTCCGACCAGTGAAGCAGGAGAGGAGAGCTGTAGTGGAGGGAAGACAGTGTGGTGATGATTAGGTCGAGGACCATTTCGGCCAACTGATATCCCGGTATTACAGGGATATTTCAGGCGGCGGAAACGCTGGGAAATCCCCATTCCATGGAGTCCCCTATGTTTCCATGGAGGGGATTGCAACATTTGTTTGCTGGTAGGGGGTCCGATTTACCGCCAGGTCAGACTTGGAGGTAAATCCGTGAGCACCACCAGCAAACTCGGGTTTTCCCAGTACGGAAAAAATGCCGGTGCTGGAATTATGGGCAATTATTCCAGTATTTTTCCCCTTATTTATTTTTTGTGTGTTGGGTCATTGTGTGGTGTGTGAGGCTGAGGGTGTTGAGAAGGCCAAGGAGAGCTTTCTTCATCGGTTTGGTGGCCTTGTTGCCCAAGAGGTTGAAGTTGCCTAGGAAGATGTTGTTGCCGTGCGTGAGGGACATGGTGGTGACCAGGTCGGTGAAGTCTCTAATGAAGGTGGTGTTGGGTTTGGGTGGTCTGTATATGAGATGGAAGGTGACTGTCCTTCGGCGTTAGAGATAAGGGTAAATTATTGCTGAATCGAACAGCGCTGTTATGTCTTTTTTCCATGATGCCTGCTCTTCGTGCCCTCGTCTCCCAGGATAATAAGCTCATTGAAATTGTTGATGCAGATAGGAGTTATCTGGTGGTAATTTATTTACACTCAGAAATTATTTATAATCTCAGTTTAAAAGAAATGGACACATTTCTATCTTTCAGTATCAACGTCTTTCCTTTTAAAAGCAATGTAGGACGTTTTGTGGACAATGATGCGTGCCATGATGAGAAAATTGTTAAAGTTAGATGTTTTTACCACTGTAAACTCACCAAGGGATATCTTAATGTGTACTTTAAGTAATTAAGGAGAAAGAGAAATCAAACTGTGTTCTAAGCGGAAAGAACAGTCAAGGGAGGGGGGACGATTGGCCATGGCTTTTCAAAATGTTAACTGCTAAATCGAAGAGGGCTAGCGCCCCCAGGAATCTTTCACAATAAGGTAAGAATACAAAGGGCCTCATTACGACCCAGGCGGTAAGTTACCGCCTGGGCCGTGACTTTACCACCATGGCGTAAACTATGTTTACGCCATGGTGGTAGACGGACTTACCGCCCCATTCCGAGGTCGGCGGGGCGGTAAGTTCCCAATCCCCATTTACCCTTCCCCATTCCCATTTTTGCCCCATAGGGCATAATGGGAGTGGGGAAGGCGTTAATTACGCCACCGTAAATTACGGTGGCGTAATTAACTCCATGGTCCCTTAGCGCCATGGATATTAACACCTGCTAAAAGCAGGTGTTAAATCCGCCATGGCGCTAAGGGACCTCGTACTCAGGCGGTAAGGGTCGGCGCTGTTTACGGCGCCGTAAACCCCTTACCGCCTGAGTTGTAATGAGGCCCAAAGGGTTTTAGCAGCTTCCTTAGGGGTGCGTCTGACTCCAATAATACTGTTGATTACAAGGTCTTCCTATTTCAAGAAGTATGGTTAACTGATATACCACATTTCGACGGGTACACAACATATATATTTTTTTAGAGCATTTTGAGGGCCCCTGCGTCGTCCCTCTGGGGCACTACTAATTGGAATTGATAACTCTCGGGGCTGAAAACCCGAGAATGGTATGTCTATTATGAGGCAGCCATGGCTGTGAGTGTACAATGAGAGGACAGCCATCTTATTTTCATTCATGTATATTGGAATCCTGTTAAAACTCCTGTAAAGAACCTGCTGAACGTAGTGGAAGGTTCATTCGTGGATTGGTACAATGTTACAGGTTCTGACCCAATTATAGCTGGAGGTGAATCCGCCACTTTACCTCCAAAACTAAGTAAGTCCAGCGGCCGGAAAAGTCTGCGAAAAATCCCCACGGAATCCTGTTGGCTCCAGAAATACAGAATCTCACTGCCCCACAACCACTTGTAATCCCATAGTAAACCCACAGGACCATGTGGAGTTAACGGTAATCTAGTTTGGTGGTAATTTGGCAGATTAACCACAGAATTACCACCAAACTCGTAATGATGCCGATTGTCCCTATATCGGGATCAAAAGGTCAAAACAAAACAAAAGAAATCCAACCTATGTAATTTGTTGAGAGGGAGGGATGCCATACTGGAAGCTTTATACGAATCATAACAAATTATTTTGTTCAAACGGATGTGGGGGTTTAGGAGAGACGAAAAAGAAAGGAAAGGGGTGGAGAGTGTGGCATAGAGTGTAAGAGAAGCCGAAAACCAGGACCAGGCTACCTGCAGAAAAGAGGCCAATGGTGCAGAGGCCACCTGGAAAACCTCCAGCGTCCCCTATGGGCCAGACCACCACTGCTCTACAGCCTCCTGGCCAAGTCCTTTCTTTATGTCTTAACTTGGAGGGACCTTTGTGGCTTGCAAGGTTTGTCCAGGCCAGGCAAAGAGTGCATGGTACAACCTAGCACTCACAGCACAACACAGAGGAATTGCTAGGGGGTAGGGGGTTGCTGAGGGGGCTATAGCCCCAAGTCTTTTGGTTGTAGCCCTGGATAGAGGCTTAGGGGCTACAAACGAAGAGATAGCTAGTGCCAACAGATGCCACATTAGCGTAGCCCCAGATCTTTTCCAGACCTAGCAACACCCCTGGCACACCCACCGAATGACTAAAAGAAATGAGAGCAAGCTGGGGCGCGCTGTAGAGGTTACACCGAGAGTGTAGACGAGAAGTCGAGGTAACACGGGATAGCCGGGTGAGGATGAAGGAAGCAGGCGGCAGATGAAGCAGGACAGGTGCAATGTCCTGGGAAGGGAGTGTAGTGTCCACACTCAGGATAGTACACAGGGGACAAGCTTCCTTCCAGGCGGCCAGTTAGCGGATGTTTTAATGGAAACAGCCTATGTGAGAACAGCCTGGAAAATAACAGAGAATGCCACCAGCTTGGCTAACAAGCTCTGACTGGCCAATAGGCCACAAGGCAATCCCCGGAGTTCCGATCCAATAGGCCAGTGTGGGCTGGGTTTCTAGGCCACTTTGTTGACCCAGTGCACTGTGCAGTTGGCATTTTTGGTGGCTGGTACTGGCCGATGTTCCCTAAAATGCTAACCGTTCCGCATTTTTTGCCAATATGCCCCAGGTGCTGCTTGAATTGTATGTCCAAGAAAACGACAACATGTGAAAGGTACACGGGGGGCACTTTTGCTTCAGTGGCAAGAGAGATTTGTTTTGTCCAAGTCCAATACTGGGGGTCAGTGCTGCCAAACAGCATCAGTTGATTGGCTATGAAGGTCTATACGGGCTGAGTATCAAGACTCACTGACCGCAGCACTTTTGGGGCCCAATTGGAACTGCAGGTCGGTGTTCCATTGGCCAGGAAGAAGAGGTCCCCGCAGCAGGACCTTTCACCAGAGGCGCCCTCTAGAACTTTCTCTCACGCCCAGCCTCTTCCCCCCGCTTCTCCTTTCCCATCTTACCTCGGAATTCCCCGACCCTTGTTATCTGATGTTCACACGCACCTGCTGACAGAGAGAGACATGGGAAGAGCGGGGGAGAGGGAGAGAGTGAGAGAAAAAGAGAGAAAGAGGAAGAGAGCGCGAGAGAGGGAGACAGACAGAGAAAGATACAGTGAAACTGGGGGCTAGTGGTCTGCCGATTGAAGGGAGAAGGAAAGGGCTCAAAACCTGACACCCACATTGCCCTGCACTAGCATTATGCGGAGACCCTTCCTCACCGTCCATCACTCTTCCGCCTACAGGGCTGCTGCACAGCCACAAAACATGCAGCAGGGCTGGTGTACAGGCACAGAACACGCAGCAAGACTGCTGCATAGGCACGGAACATGCAGCAGGGCTGGGGCTGCTGCACGGCCACAGAACATGTAGCAGGGCTGGTGTACAGGCACAGAACACGCAGCAGGACTGCTGCATAGGCACGGAACATGCAGCAGGGCTGGGGCTGCTGTACGGGCACAGAACATGCAGCAGGGCTGCTGCACGGCCACAGAACATGCAGCAGGGCTGGTGTACAGGCACAGAACATGCAGCAGGACTGCTGCATAGGCACGGAACATGCAGCAGGGCTGGGGCTGCTGTACGGGCACAGAACATGCAGCAGGGCTGCTGCACGGCCACAGAACATGCAGCAGGGCTGGTGTACAGGCACAGAACACGCAGCAGGACTGCTGCATAGGCACGGAACATGCAGCAGGGCTGGGGCTGCTGTACGGGCACAGAACATGCAGCAGGGCTGCTGCACGGCCACAGAACATGCAGCAGGGCTGGTGTACAGGCACAGAACACGCAGCAGGACTGCTGCATAGACACGGAACATGCAGCAGGGCTGGGGCTGCTGTGCGGGCACAGAACATGCAGCAGGGCTGCTGCACGGCCACAGAACATGCAGCAGGGCTGGTGTACAGGCACAGAACACGCAGCAGGACTGCTGCATAGGCACGGAACATGCAGCAGGGCTGGGGCTGCTGTACGGGCACAGAACATGCAGCAGGGCTGCTGCACGGCCACAGAACATGTAGCAGGGCTGGTGTACAGGCACAGAACACGCAGCAGGACTGCTGCATAGGCACGGAACATGCAGCAGGGCTGGGGCTGCTGTACGGGCACAGAACATGCAGCAGGGCTGCTGCACGGCCACAGAACATGCAGCAGGGCTGGTGTACAGGCACAGAACACGCAGCAGGACTGCTGCATAGACACGGAACATGCAGCAGGGCTGGGGCTGCTGTACGGGCACAGAACATGCAGCAGGGCTGCTGCACGGCCACAGAACATGCAGCAGGGCTGCTGCACGGCCACAGAACATGCAGCAGGGCTGGTGTACAGGCACAGAACACGCAGCAGGACTGCTGCATAGGCACGGAACATGCAGCAGGGCTGGGGCTGCTGTACGGGCACAGAACATGCAGCAGGGCTGCTGCACGGCCACAGAACATGCAGCAGGGCTGGTGTACAGGCACAGAACATGCAGCAGGACTGCTGCATAGGCACGGAACATGCAGCAGGGCTGGGGCTGCTGTACGGGCACAGAACATGCAGCAGGGCTGCTGCACGGCCACAGAACATGCAGCAGGGCTGGTGTACAGGCACAGAACACGCAGCAGGACTGCTGCATAGGCACGGAACATGCAGCAGGGCTGGGGCTGCTGTACGGGCACAGAACATGCAGCAGGGCTGCTGCACGGCCACAGAACATGCAGCAGGGCTGGTGTACAGGCACAGAACATGCAGCAGGACTGCTGCATAGGCACGGAACATGCAGCAGGGCTGGGGCTGCTGTACGGGTACAGGACATGCAGCAGGGCTGCTGCACGGCCACAGAACATGCAGCAGGGCTGGTGTACAGGCACAGAACACGCAGCAGGACTGCTGCATAGACACGGAACATGCAGCAGGGCTCGGGCTGCTGTGCGGGCACAGAACATGCAGCAGGGCTGCTGCACAGCCACAGAACATGCAGCAGGGCTGGTGTACAGGCACAGAACACGCAGCAGGACTGCTGCATAGACACGGAACATGCAGCAGAGCTGGGGCTGCTGTACGGGCACAGAACATGCAGCAGGGCTGCTGCACGGCCACAGAACATGCAGCAGGGCTGGTGTAAAGGCACAGAACACGCAGCAGGACTGCTGCATAGGCACAGAACATGCAGCAGGGCTCGGGCTGCTGTACGGGCACAGAACATGCAGCAGGGCTGCTGCACGGGCACAGAACATGCAGCAGGGCTGGCGTACAGGCACAGAACATGCAGCAGGGCTGCTGTACGGGCGCAGAACATGCAGCAGGGCTTGGGCTGCTGTACGGGCACAGAACATGCAGCAGGGCTGCTGCACGGGCACAGAAGATGCAGCAGGGCTGCTATACAGGCACAGAATATGCAGCAGGGCTGCTGCACAGGCACAGAACATAGAGCAGGGCTGCTGCAGAGGCACGGAACATGAAGCAGGACTGCTGCACAGGCACAGAACATGCAGCAGGGCTGCTGTACAGGCATGGAACATGCAGCAGGTCTGGTGTATGGGGACGGAACATACAGCAGGGCTGCTGTATGGGCACAGAAATACAGCATGGCCACTGCACAGGCACAGAACATGCAGCAGGGCTGCTGCATGGGCACAGAACATGTAGCAGAGCTGCTGCATGGGCACAGAAATGCAGCATGGCCACTGTACAAGCACAGAACATGCAGCAGGGCTGCTGTATGGGCACAGAACTTGCAGCAGGGCTGCTGTGCAGGCACAGAACATGCAGTAGGGCTGCAGCACAGGCACAGAAAATGCAGCAGGGCCGCTGTACGGGCACAGAAAATGCAGCAGGGCCACTGTACAGGCACAGAACATGTAGTAGGGCCGCTGCACAGGCATAGAACATGCAACAGGGTCACCGTAAAGGCGCATAAACATCAGAGGGACAAACTGAAATGAAAAATGTTTTGCAAAATGAAAAAGATTCGGTAAAACATATAAGTGGCCACACCCAACACACAGTAGGGCTGACATAAAAACACAGCAGGGGTAGGGGGTACAAAAATAAAGGTAATAAGCATTGGCAAAGCCAACAGTTTGGGGGTTTATACAGGCATGACCTAGGCATCTGCCAGGCACTGCCATAATGGTACTACCTGGCTATGAGACGGCAACAACTGGAAAATGGTGCGAGGGAGCCTCTGGGCTTATAATGGTAGTGCTGGGAAAATGCCTGTCTAATAACTGTACACAGGCCAAAGCTGTTGGTTTGTCCAGTACTTGTTTTAGTGCTTATGAATCAAGTGCCAGAAGGCACATTTATTTAAGAGGTTTGTATTACACCAGTAGTGAATGTACACATTTAATTAAGGCAATTCGTTCACAGACTGCCTAGAAATAACACTTGCACAATCTCTAGTGTTATTGTTTGTTAAAGCAAGCTCAAAGAGATCCCAAGAGGATGTGCATTAAGCAGGGAGGGGCAGTTAGCGGGAGTGAAGGGCCATGGGGATTAGCAAGACCTTGGACAGTCAAATAACCAAACCCCCTCATGCTGTGCTGTCCCTCCCTACATCTCTTACCACTTCTACCTGTTCTCCAATCTAATCCTTCTGGCTTATGGATAGCGCTTAATTGCCATCTAACAGCCAAAACTAAAAACATGTGCTGTGACATGCATACGAGGATCCGTCACAGCCAACACAAATCTGTCAACATAACTCTATATAGCTTTACAACATACACCAACAACACACCAAGATACATAGCAGAAATACAATATGCTCTAAAACACACTACAAATTAACCAATACGTGAACGCAGGATAGCACAGGGACAACGCGCTGGTCTTGGAAGCAAGACCACGCAGAGCAACAGGGGTTGAATGCCAGATACACGCTTAGAAACCGAACTCGGGCATGGCATTAGGCGCGTTATAACAAAACTAATTAAATAAAAAATAAACAAAACAAAAAAAGAAGCCCACTATCACACAAAGCAGACACATTCTACCATCTTCACACTACATTTCACACCAAATAATAACCAACGTCTACATGCTAAGTGCAAATAATTTCACATACCAGTACAATCCGCGAGGAATGCACAAGACACTATTAACACATTAATAAAGGGTGAGTTAAACTTCCAAACAATGTTGTTTTTAATGTAATTATACTGTCTAGTAATACTATATACTTTAACATTGGCCTTCCCAACGTTTGTAGATCTTTCAAAAACTTGTATAGGTAGTAACCTTAAAGGTTACAAAAAAGAAAATGTACGTACAACGAAAAAAGCAAATAAAAGCATTAAGCATAGAGAGGATCAATTTCCATTCAAAGTACAAACTTTAGTCAAGATAAAGCGCTTCGTTGCTGGACAGAGCTAGGTCCGCGCTCAATAAATACTCTAATAGCAATGACAGATACAGGAGCATGGGATGGATACTCTCCAGCAGTAGTCATGTGTCCATCCGTGTTCTCCAGCAACCTCACACGCTCCTAGATCGGCCACATGTGCATGTATCCACTGTGCAAGTGCTATGCATGTAAAGTGCAGAGGAGCCCTCAACTGTAGACAGTTGCCCTTGTTGCTGATAGGCTGGTTTACACTAGCCCCACCACAATTTTGGAGCTGCGCCTTATAGGATAGGACGGAGTCCCACGAGGCCTTCGCTCCAGCTGTCACATAGTCAGTAACCTAGCAATCCACGCCGCGCCTGAACACGCTTCTTACTGTGGCTTTTTTAAAGTCGTTAGATTAATTATCACTGCTAATAACTGAATAGTCATTGGACATTATAAATAGTATTTGCATGCCTTGTAATCCTATTTTTATTTCATGCCTGTTCAGATTAGGGTCTGCCAAAGGACCACTCACTCCGCCCACAGCGCTTGTAAGCCATAATAATGGCACTAAGGGGATCTACATATATCAAGAAACATAACGTTGCATGACAGGCCACCATTATCTTCCTGTTACGGTGCCCAACTGGAACTGTGATGAATTCTGGGGAGCCTAGAGTCTCCTCCCATGTGGCCAGGGGAAGGCAGCTGCAACCTGATCCTGACCGTGAGGGTGGTATTCTGAGGGTGGATGATATGGGAGGAGATGGCATTCAGAGGAAGGTAGTGACTCCAACAGGGGAAACAAAGTACTCTTATAACAGTGAAGAAGAAACTTTCTGATGGCCTGCTGCCATTATATGAAACCCTTTAACTATGAGGTCTTGAAATCCACTTCTGTTGAACCTTTTAAGGAGAATTGTCTTTTTCTTCACACATATACAACCCCTCTAAAAAATCTTTAACATCTGCTAGTCATGATGCCTGTTATATGAATAGAAATGTGCAACAACAAAACTTAAAATACTGGGCTAATCCTTGGGCCTTCAATTCCTAGAAGTATTGGGACGAAGAAGAGGAATGAAGAGTTCATGAGGATCAACAATATAGCAAATAGTAATGTGCAGTCTAGTGGTTGTCCCTTTAATCAACAGCATGGGTCATTTAAAAGTGTGAAACACCTGCAGGCAAAAGAGGAAGAGAAACGGGAATGATGAGGATAAAGTGAATGAGAAGCCAGGTCGGGCTGCAGAGTGCGCGCAGCTGGAAGCGTAGCTGCTCAGAGAGGCAGATGTGCTGGAGTACTACAGACGAGAGGAGCTCCCACACTGCCTTCTGTCACCCCAATGTACTGGGGTGGAAGGTTACCCAACAGAGGTTATCGGGCTCCAGACCAGGACCGCAGAAGCGTTGGCAACTGCAGACGGGTTGTTAACAGCGCTGGCTCGAAGGAAAGCAGCACCGATACCGGCAAGCGAAGAACCTGAAAGGGGCTCAGATAAGTTAGGGATGTCATACCCATAACAGAACTCTGCCATTACCGCAAGCCACGAGTCGGAGACGCCAGGAGAAACCAGTGGGTTGGCCATTTGATAGTGAAGGCCCTGGGGTGTTCCGACAGGTGCCTGGACAAGAAAGTAGACATTTTGAATACCGACCAAATAGAATTTAAGAGAGCGCAAGAGAGCAAATATGCATTCTCTAACATTCTCCTGACATAAGATGTCAGTTGGGGGAATCCTGGAACCAGCATTGCCTGAAGCCAAAAGCTATTGTAAAGAGAGAACAAGAAGGCAGATATGGTGCAATTCTCCTGACATGAGATGTCAGTTGGGAGAAACCTAGAACAAGCATTGCCAAGAGACATTGCAAAAGAGGTTGGCAGAGGGAGCTTGAGCAAACCCTTATATTGGAGATATCAGTATGGGGGAAAGTAATACAAAGGCTTACTGAAGTCAACAAGGTTGTGCCTCTGTAGAAATACAATTGTGAGAACCCTTAAAAGAAATGTGAATGTTGTGAAGAGGCCCAAGAGTATCAGGTATAGGGACATTTTTAAGAAAGATACCTGGCAGGAGAGTACACCAGGAATCTGTATGAATCAACAGGAGGATATTTCTGGCAGGCGAGTAAACCAGAATATTCAAAGTTTATAGTTGAACCTTCTCTGGGAAAAGATATCTGACAGGAGAGTACACCATGGGATCTATGTAAACCAAAGGGAGGACAAGATGTTTTGTTTGAAATTGAACATTTCAGTTTAAGGAATTCCTGCCAAGGGAGTAAACCAGGAAATCCAAAGTGTGTTGGAAAAAAAGTTTTTTGTATCAAGCCTTTGTTAAATCTGAAAATGTTTGCTTTGGCATCCAGAATATTCCAAAATACTGTTTTTCAATGTATTTCAAAACTTATTGTAAAACAAACAATTTTCCTTGATCACCATAAGGAAAATAACCAGGGAAAGGCATTTTCATTATCATTAAAAGAACTTTGGTGAAACAGAATATATTTCCAGATTTCCTTTCCTGAAACAGTTTATGGGAAGGGAAACTAAACCTGGAAAACTGTATATAAATGATGTTTTGCCTAACTTGATTGAAGTGAGTATAGAAACTGTATCGTACCTTTTAGTTTTATTGTAATTGTAATTGTTTATTTATACAGCGTTTATACACAGGTGGAGTACTTCAAAGCGCTTCAAGGTGGGAAGGGAACAAGGGCATACAGTAATCATTCCTAGGCCTTCAAGTTTCCAAATGATCTAAACAGAAAAACTAACATACTAGGCCCGACAGCATTTCTCCTAGTGCAAGTGCATGAAGTTTTACAGTTTCGACCCAGCTTGGGAGGGGGGACAGAAAAAGGGGAAGACAAGACAGATGAACTTACTAGTCCTAGTACATTTAGGTAATGCATGTGTACGGACGGAGGTGCGAGGAAGAGGGGGGTCGGTGGGGAACAAACGCGTCCAGTCCAACACGGCCCTGGGTTAAGTGTAGATAGGTTGCCTCGCTCATAGAGTGTAAGCAGAAAGTGCAGTAATGCTGAACATAGTGCAGTGGCCCGGAGGCAAGTGCAAAGATGGGCGGGGGAGACTGGGACCTGTAAGGCTCTGCAGGTGAACCGGGCGACCAGTCAGCACAAACTGAGCGGTGTTAGGGCAGAGAAGGAGGAAGGAGGGTGGAGAAAAAGAACAGGTTAGCAGGGTACAGGGAGAGAGAAGGAGGAAGAGAAGAGGAAGGTCTTGAGGAGTTTCTGTAACTTAAGGTGCTCCGGCTCAAGATGGAGAGAGGCAGGGAGGTTGTTCCAGAGGAAGGCATCTGCTTAGGATAAAGAACTACCTCTGCAGATCTTTGTTTGCGAAAGCGGCTCACATGCAGAGAGTTGGAGGAGGACGAGCGTAGGATGATAGAGAGAGAGTATTTAGGAAGAGAGTGTTGTAGATAGCGCATGCCCTGGCCCCAGAAGGCCTCGTGGATTATGCAGAGGGTCGTGAACTTGATCCTTGCATCCTCATATGTTTGTGTGAGGGATGGATGCTTTTGGCCAGAAGGTAAACTTATTTTAGTTTTGTTTTCATAGGAAGAGACATTCTCTTGTGGTTAGGGCCAGATAGGCCTTTTTCCACCAACCCCTTTTATTTTAATAAACATGGCAAATATTGAGAATATTTCACCTTTGTGCCTGCCTCTCACAGAACTCTGCTTAGTTGCACTTCTCAGCGGTACCCAAGTTGAGGGCGATACATCATGCCACTGCGTTACTTCAGTGCTATGTAGAGCTTCGCATTATGTGCTCTACTTAGTTGGGCAGAGGACCCTCAGAGGTCCATCTGTCTACTCAGTAAAAGCCGGATAGGCTCGACAGACAGGACAGGGGCATGGGGCAAATGTTCTGTCACACTGCATTGGAAGTGGTCCAACCGCATTGCGGTCTATAATGTGTATCTGAACCATGATGTCTGTCTGCACATTTCCATTTGGTGATCCTGCAACATTTGTACAGAATGTCACCACAGACAGCCAGGTAACACCGGTGCAATGCCTATTGGGTCAGGGGGCAATCAGAGTGGTATATATACAGCTGGGACACTCCCCTACACCATTGGTGCAGTTGCAGGAGGTCTAGAGGATATAGGGGCAGAAGTTGGGCCCGGGTTTGGGTCCGGCTGCAGCCGTGCAGATCTTTGAAGAAGATGTGGTTTCAGAAGACCATCAGCTGGATACGACACCCGAAAGTGGGAAATGACCACTACTTCTCCCAAAACCAGAAGGACCCTCAGGACATGTCCGGTGATGTGGTGAAGAAACCCGATGAAGGTTTGACACGTTCAGGACTTGGTGGGGGTGGCAATCTTGCTCCAGACACTCCCCCTTAAAGGTGGAGAGAAGCCGCTGCAGGCAACAGGGTTCTCTGGCCAGACGCTGAAGACCTATCCAACTCGGGACGGTGCCCACCGCAGTAGGGGTGTCTCTTCAATAGAAGATTGGCTGCTAGGGGGATGCAGGGCCACTTCTGAAGACCACCAAAGGCAGCGCAGTGCTGCAGGATGCATGACTGATTAGGTCCAACAGTCTAGGGGCAAAGGAAACAGATGAAGGTCTTCGCTGCTTGACGGAGTTGAAGCAGAGGCTCTCTGGTGACTGGCTGTGGCAGCGTTGGATGCTTCTGCGGAAGCCCCCGACATCCTCTCAGTGCTGTCCTTTCTCTTTGGCTACTTGGCTCCTTTGGGCGCCCGCCAGAACGGTTCCTGACCCTTTTCTCTTGCCCAATGTCCAGGCTGGAGGGTACACTAGCCTTCCAATAGGAAGGATCAGCACAATTACATCTAGTAGGGGCTGCCCAATCATGGACAAGCAGCTCCCCTGCATCTTCCCGTCAATTGACATCCTCTGGGAGAAATGCAGATTGGAACCAGACAGTCAATCCCAGTTTCAACCAGTTCCAGGCAAACAAACCACTGATCAGAGGTTCTGCGCTGGCCCTGCGAACATGTCTGCACTCATTACGCTTTTGCTCACCTGAGAAGACAGGAAGGTGGCCAAAAAGCCAGATGGCCAAAGGACAGGTCCTGAAACATGAGAAGCAGCCATTTTGAGTATTTGGTACCCACACAGGCAGCTTTATGTCACCTCTGTGAGCCAAAGTTAAATGAAATCATGGCACCTGCACAGTACCTTGAACCCATTAAATGGTGGCTGGGAGGATAGCTCAGGGGCAACGCGTTTGTCATGTAAACAAGACAACAAGGAGCAACACAGGCTCAAGTCCCGGTCCTGTGCTTAGAGGTTGGACTCCGGTATTAGGCGTGTTATAAAAGATGACTTCATTAATTGGATCAGGAGAAAGCAGAAAGCAGTGTCAGTAAACCTTAGAAAAAACCGCTTCCATTGATCAAGATGACGTTTTCTAGAGCCTCTCTCCCCCAAAATCACAGCTCAGTCATCCTCTGGGATAGAAGAGGAGTGTTTTAAGAAAACCCATGTGGTGAAAGGCGCCTCCCTGTGAGGCGCTAACATGAGTGTCTGACTCGGATGGGCACCTCCCTGTGAGGCACTAACATGAGTGTCTGACTCGGATGGGCACCTCCCTGTGAGGCACTAACATGAGTGTCTGGACTCGGATGGGCACCTCCCTGTGAGGCACTAACATGAGTGTCTGACTCGGATGGGCACCTCCCTGTGAGGCACTAACATGAGTGTCTGACTCGGATGGGCACCTCCCTGTGAGGCACTAACATGAGTGTCTGGACTCGGATGGGCACCATAACACATGCCTTGGTGTTTAACGCTGGCCATCAAATGCACACTGAAGGGAGACACAAGATGGATGCCGCCAGGATTTAGACCTTAGTCTTGACATGTCAAGGTCTCTGTGATGACCTTGGCCCTAGTAATCAGATGCACCATATATGTGTTAACCATATCATTGCCCTCAGGACAAATAAATATGTCCTATTTCCCATAGAAAACCATAGAAGTACAGGCAGCAAAAATGGGGTCACCACTCTACTACCACTTGCAACGTACTGGAAACAAGTGGGTGGGGAGCAATATAGACCAGCATTATGGACAACTGTACAAAGTGTTGACACTGCACCCTTTATTGCAGAATCTGTTTTGCCAGTAGGGGCCTGAACCCTTGGCAGGTCAGAAAAGAAAAAAATGAATTGTGTAACACATTTAATATTTAAGGTCTACCCTCAGAGTATTTGTGTCTCTGTGCATTCACGATGCTTGCAAAGTCTGTGGATTTCGAAAGCTGGAGATATGCACTGCAGGATATTCAGAAACGCAGGTTTTTTTCCATATGCATCGATCGTAACCTTTCACAATAGCAACGACGAGGATCTGACATTGTGATGTTTGCCAAACTATAAAGGTCCACTGAAACACCGGGATCAAGGATTGTTTACAGGGGTCTGTGCAATGGGCTCCAGCGATGCTCAGGCAGACCTTCGAAGCATGGAAGCTGTGAAAACGTGGGATTGTATACACTGGGGATCATATAAGATCCCGGGTCTGGAAAAAATGGCAGAAAAAATCCAGACCGGGGAAACACAAGTTTGCCGGTGGGGGCAGTGATCTACCAGCACACCTGACCTGCCAATAGTTCAGGCCCCTACTGGCAAATAAATGCCAGAATCACGGGCACCAGTGCTGGCGATTCTGGCAATCCCATCTTTGGAGTCCTATGGGACTCCATGGAATGGGAACTTACTGTTTGTTTGTTTGTTTATTGTTTTTATATGGCGCACTAAACCCGAGGGTAACTGGGCGCAAGCAGTACAAGGAGGCTTTAGGCTTCATGATACATAGAGTTACAATCATAGAATTACAGTCATAGAATTACCGGTCACAGGTTACCAGCAAGCAGTTAGATGTATACAATACATTACAATATATACAGTTGCAATGAGGAAGGCAGTAAGAGGTGACGTTTCAGTGCCAGCTTATATAGTGGCAGGTACTGGCTTGATCTGTTGTTTGACATTAAATTGTTGGGTGGGCGTCATTGGTTCTAATCCGCCGCCGGTAATATCCCCGTAATACTGGGATATTGTTTGGCGGAAACGGAAAGGCAGTTTTGCCGGTATCCTGTCAGAATTATCAGCGGGATACCCGCGAAACTGTAATGAGGGCTAATATCTACAAGTTGACTGTGTGCACAAGTGAATGGAGGATGGGGCAAGGGGAAGAATAAAGAAGGACCTTCGGCTTCGGAATACCTCAAGGTGCCGCCTCCCGAGCTGCAGTCAACACAGTTTCACTTGTCTTATGTTATGTTGATTTATACCGCACACTGCTACCACCCAAGGGCAGTCTCAAGGCGCTCTTTGTCCCGTTTTCGTCGGCCTTTGTGCAGTTTGTGGGGCCACTTGTCAGCAGATGGTGCGGGATCGCTGCCTGCTGTGGCTTCATTAGTCATGACTGTGACGAGATTAGGATGGGCGCAGGGTAACGGCAGATCAGGCTTGGTAGTCATTATTATTCCTAGTATACTCGCTTTGTCGCAGTACTTACGTCCATTCGAGCCCTTGTTGAGCTGGAAAAACGCAGGAAGAAGACTCGGTGGGTATGACCATCATACTCTCCTAAGGGAGTAGGGCAAAAGTCCTAATTTGGGGGAAAACAGTCATTTAAGTTTCTCCCCGGAAGTCAAATGGCCTTTATTGGGGTGGACCGTGGAATGAGGTGTGTACCAAAAGAAGTGATGATTAGCACAATTGACCGTCCGTTACACAGAATGAACAAGATGGACATTTTCAAAAGTGAATTTTTATTTCTATGTTTGGGGATTGTCCCCAGCGTGTCTCCAGGGTATTGCGATCAGTCCAACCAGCCCCACCCCCAGCAGCCACACAGGCACACCCCTGTATTCCAACCCTAAGGCTAACCCGTGCATTGCTTCTGCCATGGAAGACTCAATGGATCAGGGCCTTGCAATTATTTAGAAAATGCATTTTTATGTAATTTAAATTTTACAATTACGCTCAATCTTCTGTGATATTGGAGTTAAACTACTGTATCTAACAAAACACACAATTTCCCAGCACTTTAATAATTGCTAACCTATGGAACACCATGCCCAAAGAAATTAGAACCACAGTAGACCACATCTCCTTCAGGAAACGACTAAAAACCTGGTTATTGCGCAAACAATGACAAGCGCTAAAGGACAACGGAAACAAAAGAAAAAAAACGACATCGAGGAGCAAAATAAAGCCACTATGTTATGTAGTATACCCCAGAAGCCACATTCCACACCCCCTGCCATGCTCCACAACTAGAGAGGTCGGCGAAGAGTAACCCACCCAATCAACAGACAGACCCAAGGAGAGTCACCCCACGTGCAATTCATGCACTCAGGAAAGCCCAAACAGGTAATGCACTAAATCGAAGCAATGTCCTATCAATTGCTCGCCCACATAACTAGGGTCACTGGTAGATCACCACTTCCTCAGATATGTTATAACACAAGCTGTGCTCTCATTTAGCAGCCAACTGTACAACATGCCAATTGCAACTGCCCCAACTAATCCCTGCCAAGTAATTGGGTACACACAGGATACAACCATCCCTTGCCCTCCGAAGGTGAAGTCAGCATCAATGCTTGGAGAGGATGCCGGGCTGACTAGCGGACCACAGCCAAGAACATGGGAAGGTACCATGGAGCGGCAAACAAAGGCACACTTCAGAGGCACACCAATTCTCCTTCCTGCTCCTCTGACATAACCAACACCACTATACACGACAAGGGGCTAGTCACACTACACATAGACACACCGAGAACTAAACTAATCCTCGCACTCAACCAACTCTCTGAGACTCTGGAAGTAACCTTAGAGGGAACATACCCTTGCACATAGTCCATAAATCCGGCAACACTACACAAATTCACACCAACACAACACAATTACACACTGAACAATCATCCGTGACTCTGGACCCCCTTATGGATACAACTAAACCAGTGCGCATGACTGCAACCCCACTCTAACTACAAATAGACCCACACACCCAACACAAACACTAGCACACATTTGAAAGGCACAGAGTCCTACCCATACGGTTACAACAAGCGGGGGCTCTCAAACCAACTCCCACGCGCAAGGCAGCACACACAGACACCAGTTCCTCCTGGTTCTGAACCTATCCTATCAACCTATTCTCACTAACGCACCCGCCCTCTTTCTTGCAGAGCCACGTGAGCGCCTGGAGATTGCCCTCGGGTGGTAGCGGTGCACGGTATAAATCAACATAACATAAGACAATTAAGAGTTTGGCCGCAAATTGACAGTAAATCTACAAATGTTCGGCCAAAATTGATTAACGTTTAAAGGCCATGTGGTCCCATGAGATTTATCACAGGGTTATGGTTGGTGGCACGATTGTGTTAGTGCCATTTTTGGAGTGCTGAGGACACAATGGGGATTTTTACTGGATTGACCGCAAGCAGTAATTCTGTGAGGTAAATCTGATGGTTTTTGGTGGTAATGGGATGATTCAAATCATCCACCTTACCGTTAAAACTCACAGTACGGTTGTGCGGTAAAGTGTGGGTAGCAAAATTACCACCACTTTACCGCAAAATATTTCCTTCAATGCTGTACTTGTAGATGCCCAATTTATTTAATCTGTTTACTAAATGCAAAAAAGCAGCAGGGGTGGGGTGCAGCTGGGAGTTTAAATTCCTTCCTGTGACTGCTTACAATATTGTATTTAAGATCTCAAATTGAACCGGGATACACGCGGTGGCGATAAAAGGTTACTATTCAGCAGCGGTATCCAAGGCAATCCAAAGTACTGAAGCGCAAAATAATTTTTCATAAGAATAATCAGCCAGATATAAAGATCCATATTTGTGATGTACGATTCAAAGGCATCACTCAGCGATTTAGCTGGTAAGGTAGCTCAGCGAGTTAAAAGCATGTTTCAAAGATCTATGTACAACCTGCAGTCATAGGTTGGGATCTTGGCTGGGCAGATCGGCCCTCCACGAGTCTGATAAATTGAGTGCCGTCATTAGGTACTAAGAATAGAAGTAGGGAGCACTCCAGTTCTCAATGTACCTGGCACCCAGGGGGTTTACCGTCAAACACTTTCAAGCCTCATGCTCTCTTCAGGAAGGCAGTCCCAGGTGTTGATGATTAATTCATCGCTCATCAGTGCAGGGAATTCTGCTCTCTGTAGTAGGGAATTCTGGTCTCTGTAGTTGCAAGTTGCTGAGAACAGACACTTCCTTATTAATGTAGTAGCAGAACCTCAGTAAGGGAGGGGACTGACTGTGCAGCATTCCTAGGGTAGAGTGACCCTGTTTCTGCCCCTCTGGAGTCTGGTTCCCCCAAAATGAATACATACTAGCACTGGAAAGGTGTGTTCCACTCAATCAGAAGGCTCAGAATGCAGTAAGTAGCACCGCATTCCAAGTTATCTGAGGAGTAACACCCCCTTTTGTTTCTTTTTGTAACGTATCTGTTCTCAGAACAAACGCTTCTGACGGGTTCTTTTACCCTCCAGACGCTGCTCCGTGACCGCATCCCTTCCCTGTGTGCGGCCGCCATGCACATTTCTGAAGCAGCTCTCTCCCTCCTTTCCATGGCGGCCATCTTTGACTGCTTTTTCCCCCAGTGTGAGCTCCAGGAGTGCCGCTTTGCTCTGGCCTTTCTAACAAGCATTCATGCTCTGTTAGCACATAGTGGAGGATGAGGGCTCGCCTCTCAGCCAATCAGCTTCCCGGAAGAGAGGTGCATAGCAGCAGGGAGGGTGTTTTACTGTTCAGCGACGTGTCTCTGCCGACAGGCTTGTGTCTGCGCAACTCCCCGACGCCTCAGGATGACTCATTACAGCATTGCCTGTCAGCAATGCCTTTCCAAACACCATCACAGGCTTCTTGCAACTGGCAAGCAGCTTCCTCTCTTCACAGATCAGAGGATAGTCTCCTTTGAAATCTCCAGTGTATTGTCCACCTCGGACAGGAAACGTCTCCTCACGTGTACAGGCGCACACATGCATTCCCCCTACTGTTGCTTTCTTTATCTACAAACTAGTTAATGAAATCACAAAAACGGACAACACTGACCAGACACACACGAAGAAGGACACACTACAAATGCCTTTACCGTTTCCGTCCCTGCCGGTGAAGAAAGGTTTTTCTGCAAAATGTTTTGCATTTGATGTCACCCCTCCCCCACCAACGACACGTAACCTTCAATAGATGCAACCTAGGATGTGTGAAACAGCCATCTTTTGAATTTGGAGTCATCACTCAATTGATCTTAAAGCGACCCCCTCATACCTGTGATATTTTACCATTTCAAAATAATTAAAAGGTGCACTTTTCCTTTTAACTTAATTATTGACTGGCGTTGCAGTCAATAATGACTGTTAATACACGGGTTTGTTTCACACAGAAGAATATCAGTCATGTATGCTATTCAGAATACACGAGATAATGCAGGCTATCACAAATAATAAGCAGTCTCCACAACAACCAAAACATTTCTGAAATATCCAGGAGAGGATAGTAAATATTGGGTGCACGTGGGGGCATGCGTGCAACCAGCTATCTTCTGGGGTGGGGGGGGGGGGGGTAACAGGAAAGGTATTGACAGCAGGGGTCAAGTACTAAAAAAATAAAAGTGGGAGGACTCATTAACATACCAATTGAATGTGGCGTCACCAAAAATTAGCATATCAAGGTGCCACATCAAAAAATTGTGGGGGCTCCTTAAAAAATTTGGGGGGACTCTGTCGACCGGCGAGTACCCTCGACTCGAGTCCTGATTGACAGTGCAGTTAGGTAAGTTAGGGGAGTTCCTGGCAGCATGCACCAAGCTGCCAGGCCTAGGGCGGAGGCTTACACTATGCTACGGGTCAAAGGGGTGGTGTGCGCGTGTTGGAACAACAGAAAGCAAGGAAGAAGTCTGGAAACTGGGGCATCCAACTGTGGAGACATTTCACCTTGTGTTTAACAAGGTGTTTTCCACCCCTTGGATGCATTTGTAATTGTAATTGGTTATTTATAACGTGCTTAATACCCAGAGGTTTCTCGGCACGGACCCAGGGATCGAACCTGTGTGGCTCTGCGTCGCCTTGCCCCAAATCTCCAAGCACCACGCTTTCAGACTACATTGCACTGACAATCTCTAATAAGGGGGAAACCAGAAAGCAGTTGTCTTGATTGCAACCTTGAAAACTGTCTTGATTTGCAAAACCGATGTACAAAATGGCACTGCCCTGCAAGAAAAATACATTTTCCTGCAGCTAAAAGATTGCCTTTGGGGTTTTTGCATACCCTCAATTCTTTGCTCACGTGGCTCTGAACAGCAGGTGAACATCCATTGGTAGCTATGGGGTGGCAATGTGTGGTTTGGCTCAAATGGCTTATCCTACCTTCACATTTCAGGTGGAAGGTTTTTTTTAAAGCTTTTGTATCCCCACCATAGTTTGCTACACACGCTCCAATGCTCACACCACAAGGCTGTCAGACTATACAGCAGGGATAACATTTAGGGTTTGTCAGGGGTCTCCCTTGCGACCCTTGAGGTCTCCCTTGCGACCCCTGTGGTCTTTTAAGAGGTCTTTTTTTAATTTCTTTTTTTTACAAATTGAAGCTCCTGGGCTGTGGCCAATACCATGTGCCTTTTTGTTTCTAGAGTCGCTGGCTATCTTGGTCAGGCTTCTTTAAAAAATAATAGGGGTTTCACAAGTGTAACACTTTGAGTAGTGACCCTGAATAAGAAAGAACAGGAATAAAAAATAATGTGTCTTTCTGGAATTCTAAACAATAATTGCTACACTCAGTAAAGGTTTATTTCAGGCACACTTCAGGGGGTGAGTCCCTGATTTACACCCTGATTCATGGAATTATTTGCACATAAAACGCTCATTTGCGTGCCATTTATCCCCAAAATCCCTGTTTGATGTATGGGGATTTTCGGGCAGAATGGAGCACAAATGTGTGTTTTACGCGCAAATAATTCCATGAATCAGGGGCTTAGTCTGTTCTTAAACACTTCAAATTCACAATGCAGACAAAATACTCCAAAAAGAATAAGCATCCATTTCGGACTATGTATTTTGCTTTTCGCAAGTTGCAGTTATAGCATGTTTTTTTCTGCCGATACATATGGTGATCCATTCTTCTATGAAATGTTTATCACATTACAGTGATATTGTAACCACGCTATGTGTGACCACTTCCTGTTTTGTGGAGGGGTAAACGGTCGTGTTCTATCACTTCCCGTGATGTCACGTCCGGGTGTGGTCATCAGGGTGTCAAGGGTCACATGACATCACTTCCGCTACCCCTGGCATTTGGGTCAAATGACATCTCTGCTATACAGCACTGACAATCTCTAATAAGGGGTAAACCAGTATGCAGTTGTCTGCAACCTTGAGCACTGTCTTGAGTCGCGTAAGTGAGGTACAAAATGGCACAGCCCTGCAAGAAAAATACATATTTCGGCAGCTAAAAGATTGCATTTGGGGTCATTTGCATACCCACAATTCTGTGCTCACGTGGCTCGTAATGACAGGTGAACGTCCAGTGGTGGCTGTGGGGTGGAACTTGGCTCAAATGGCTTATTCTATTTTCACATGTCAGGTGGAAGGTTTCTTTAAAGCTTTTTAAACCCCACCATAACTTTGCTGGCATTTGCTTCACATGCCGCTGAGTTGGTGGCGATTGAATTGGCGATTGATAGGGTGTGCGAGTTGGGGTTAGAGAAGGTGGTGATATTTTCAGATTCATTGAGTGGATTGCAGGCGATTGTGGCGGGGGATGGTGATAGGAAGGACGTGATTATGGACATCAGGAGGAAGATCGATCGGTGCGTGCTCGGGGGAATGGATTTGGAGTTGGTGTGGGTCCCTAGTCACAGTGGCATTTTGGGTAATGAGTTAGTGGATCTGGCGGCGGGTGAGGGTATGAGAAGGGGAGCGGTTGATGTGAGATTACCTTTGAGTGTGGATGAGGTGAAGACGGTGGTGGTGAGACGGGTCATGGATGAGTGGCAGGAGAGGTGGGTGAGTGGGGTGAAGGGCAGGTGGATGTTTGGTGTTCGTGGGAAAGTGTTGGTGAAGGTGGATGCAGGGAGTCTGGAATGGAGGAGGGGGGGAGGTGATGCTGAATTGGTTGAGGATAGGGCATGCGGGACTGAATGATTGTTTGTTTCGAGTAGGGAAGCGTGAGTCGAGGGATTGTGCGGTGTGTGGGGTGTCTGAGACTGTGGGACATTTCCTGCTTAGGTGTGAGAGACATTTTGAGGAGAGAGAATTAATGAGGATTCGGTTGTCTGCGCTGGGTGTGACTGAGATGAGTGGGAAGGCTTTGCTGGGAGGTGTTGGGGAGAGAGGCAGGAGGAGGAACAGTGTGATGTTGGATTTTGTGAGGCAGACAGGGCGGTGGGAGGAGTTGTGAGTTTATGTGAACTAAGTATCGATTGGTGGGTCTGGTGCACATCATCCTTTAGGATGGGGACGCGGCTGCGTGGGTCCGCCCACGCATCCGATAATTAAGAAGAAGAAGAAGAAGAATATTGCCAGACTGCACTGGTGGTTCCTAATAAAGATGAACTTGATCTGCAACTTTGAGGACAGTCTGTCTTAAGTTAAAGAAGCAAAGTATAACATAGCACGTTTTGTCTGGAGCTAAACGCTTCTTTTTGGGCTAATTTGCATAGAGACAGTGTTTTGCTCTTGTGACTCTCACATGGAGTTGAACGTCCAGTAATGGCTACTGGGTGCCACGTGTGCATTGGCTTAAATGCCTGACTCCACTGTATCCTTTCTCAAATATGTCCCTTGTTGAGCAGTGAGCTGGTGGCCACAGTTCTCTGTTTAGCAGTGGATGCCGATGGGGAAGGGGTTATGACAGGCTACATATGCGAGCTGGGTTGGGGGATAGCTCAGCGGCAACAGGTTTGTTTTGAAAGCAAGACAACGCAAATCAACACAGGTTCGGGTCTGGTCCCGCACCTACAGACTGGACTCCAGGAGTAAGCCTGTTAGAAAAGATTTATTTATATGTCTTAGGTATGCCAATTGGCTAAAGCTACTGCCCTGTTTCACTGCTGGGGGCATGCTATAATAAGAAAGAAGCTGATTGGGCAGTGGGGCAATGATGCTGAAACCCAGTTTGGAATGTGAAGTAAGAAAGAAGCTGATTTGGCAGTGGGGCAATGACACTGAAACCGAATTTGGAATGTGAAGTAAGAAAGAAGCTGATTCGGCAGTGTGGCAAAGATGCTGAATCCCAATTTGGAATGCAGATATTGATTTATATAGCGCTCCGAACCCGATGGTATCTGGGCACTTTGCATAAGGTTACAAGTTTACATAATCATAGTTGCAGACAATAAAGGCAAAAAAAGAATTTACAGTGCGAATTAAGAACAGCTATAATACAGTATAATATAGAAAGTAAATTTGATAGTGGCAACAGATAACTGTATAAGGGGCAGTGAGTAGCAATAGGCAGTAGGTCAGACTCTGTCCTCAACCTGCTATTGGTCCTTCACCGAAAGCCAACTTATGGTATTTCTCCTAAAGTTGAGGAAGGAATGGTCCAAGCTCAGAGAGAGAGGGAGGGTGTTCCACAGCTGGGCTGCCATAACCGGGAAGCTGCCCCCCCCTGCTTCTTTTACTTTGTATCTGGGAACTACCAGGCTGAATGAGTTAGCCGACCTGGTGGGGCGTGATTAGGATTTTAAGACCATTTTCTGGGATAGGTACAGTGGGGCTGCATGAGTAAGACATGTATGGGTTAATGAGACTGTTTTAAGCTGGAATTTGGCTTTGATGGAGAGCAATTTGTTCTGTCTCCTAGTCTGCGAGATATGGTCTCTCCTTGATATGCTTAGAGCCGTCCTCATGGCATTATTTTGGAGAATCTGGAGTTTATTGACAATGTACTTACTCGCGCTTAAGTAAAGGGCATTGCAATAATCCAATTGGGCCGCATCGGTATCATAGTCTCCTGTAAGGGGTAGGAGGATGTGGGTGTCATCTGCATAATTAGTGTAGGTGACACCCAGATGATCAAGATCGTTGAATAGTGGCTTTCTGAAGATGTTGCACATTGTTGGTGAAACACAGGAGCCTTGAGGTACTCCACATGTTATTGGTATAGGGTCTGCTGCCACCGAGGGGGAGAAGACTATCATGGTCCTATTGTTCAGAAATGATTGGATCCAGGCTCTCGCGTCCGGGGAGAAGTGGGCTGCTGTGTCAAGGTGATTGCATAGCACTTTGTGGTCCACCAAGTCGAAAGCGGCCGACAGGTCTAATAAGAGCGATGGTGCAGTTTTCCCTTTGTCTTTGAGTTCATCATTCTGGGACTTTAGATCAATCAATGCCGTTTCAGTGCCGTGTTGTGGCCTAAAGCCCGATTGTCGAGTCCCTAATAGGTGATTAGACTCCAGGTATTCCTGGATTTGGAGGTAGGCAACTTTGTCTAGTATTTTTAATAAGAACGGGACAGTTGTAATCGGCCTATAGTTTGTGTGGACAGTGGGGTCCAGTGATTGTTTTTTTTAAAAGGGTTAGGACCCAAGACTCCTTGAGATTGCTGGGTACGGTACCGGATGTGAAGGAGGCATTGATTAGTTTTGAGATAAAGGGTGCCAGGTCTCTGGCAGCATCTTTGATTACCTGGGCTGGGCAGCTATCGCCCTGGCACTGTGAAGGTTTGAGAGAAGCAATAATGTTTTCTACCTCCCGAGTGGTAACTTGGGAGAATTTGAAGCGTTGATGTGGTTTGGGACAGTTAGCTTGGGTGCTTTTGCGCGGGTCTATGTTAGGTAGGTTTGTTTTCTTATGCGTGATTTTGTTTTGGAGAGGGGCCATTTTGTTGGTGAGAGCATTCTGAATGTTGGTGCACCAGAGTTTATCCTTCACGCAGGTGTCGATAGAGGGGATAGGAGCTGCCAGCTCTCGTAGGATAACGAAGAGTTCCTTGGTGCTTGAACTTGCTTTATTAATCCTTTCATTATAGGTCCCACTTTTGGTGAGTACAATTTCTTTTTTGTATCTAGCCGAGATATTCAGCAAAAAATAGATTTTTTGAGTGAGTGGCCAGTTGGAAGCTGCTGGTGTGCGATGGTTTGCGCTAAATTGAGGCCTTGATCTTTCACAATATGGGAGACTAGAACCAGAGGGTCCACCTGATGCCAGGTGATCCGAGCCCCCCGGCATGGAACCCTGATATGAATGGATGGCTGAAGGGTGGGGGTGGGCAAAACGTCAAGGTGTTTGACCAATCAGGATACCCCAGGTCGACATGTTGATGACATCACTTGTGACTTTGACTTAACAATGAAGAAGCAGATGGGGAATTTCACTTTTTACATGTGGGGTCTGATTATATGACAGGAGCAGTGTATACGAGTTAATGGAGAGGAGAGTTGTATGGGATACATGGTCTAGTTACTTGTGAAAGTACACCACATATTTATTTATTTTATTTTATTTTTTACATTTATAAAGCGCTCACACAGCCCGCAGGCATCGAGGCGCTGTTACAAGAATTGTTTGTTTTTCTTAGTTGCTAATTGTGTTTTTTTTTGTCTTAGTTACGTATTTATAAACGCGCTTAAACACCCAGAGGCTTCTAAGCGCGGACCCGGGGATCGAACCTGTGTTGCTTCGTGTCATCTTGCTTCCAAGATGCGCACGCTGCCGCTGAGCTATCCTCCCGGGACGACATAAGTCAGAAGTCATAAATCGGTTTATTATTTCACGCATGCTGTTGTCATCTAACTCCCACCCATCGTTCTCCCCTCCCCCGGAAGAGACTAGACCACTGGCGGGTATGACGTGTTTAACACATGAATAAATTAGCTAGCAAAACGTATTGGTTCAGTGCACACAAGGCCTTCTGAGGTAAAGCGTGCATTGCACCTCACATCCTATACACACAGATTTCAGCTCCCAAGTGCTCTATTCACTCAGTGCACTTCAAGAGAAGGAGAGGAAAGCGCGAGGGGGGCCAGGGTTCTGCCCCTCCCGATACACTGAAGCGTCAGGCATGTTCCATCGGCTCACAGGGTCAGCAACCAAGTGGGATCTGGGAAAGTGCTTGCAATGACAGGCCTTAAAGGACCCAAC